>NC_088863.1:19457012-19505981 GCF_032884065.1 Artemia franciscana
ATTTAGTTCAACATTTACCAAAAAGTTGAACATCATAACTAAATGTCCCTAGGCATTCACAACATATTGCATATACGCTGTTTTGACAAAACGGATGCACCTAGTGTTTTTTCATTTGGTTGATTATCCCCTTAAAAAATCGCTAAGACTTAGTACCTTTAATCCTTCTTTAGGTAATAAAGATGCGTCTTTTTGACAATCTGGATGCAGAGAGCGTGTTTTGATTTAGTTTAACATCCCCCTTAGCCTTCAAAATAGTATCAGCTTAATACCACTAGTAATTCCTTAGATATTGTAGATACACCCTTTTGACAACCTGGAAGAAGATAATATCTTTTGGATGAGGTTGTTGAACATTCGTTGAAACTGTTGAACATTCCCTCAAATTTGATTTGAAACCTATAGCCGCATAGTTTTTATTCATTTAGTTCAGTATTCCCCTCAACATGCCTTGAACTTTCACCTTAATAACTCTAGTCATTCCTTAAATTCTGGGATACAGTATTGTGACAACCCAAATGAACATAGGATTTTTTTTTTCGTCTCAGCTCAACTTGCATTGAAAGTTGCAACTTAATGCCCTTAAATGTTCCTCATATATTAAAGATACGCCCTATTGACAACCCAAATGAATATTTGTCTTTTAGTTTAGCTCACCACCCCCCTCAAATTTCCTGAATTTTTCAACTTAGTGCCCTCTACTGTTTCTAACACACGGTATATATGTCCTTCGGATAACCTAGATATCCACAATACATTTTGATTTAGTTTAACGCCCCCTTAACATAACTTGGAAGTTCCAATTTAGCACCTCTAGCAGTTCCTGGTATTTCGCAGGTATACCATTCTAACGACTTGGATGGGCTATGTGTCTTTTGATTTAATTTTATGCCCTGCAAATAAATTGATTTAGTTTTATGCCCTGCATGTTTAGCCCTGCTTAACATGTTCTAAAGGTTGTGCCTTAATACTATTAGTCATTCCAAATATATAGCAGATATGGCAATTTGACAACCTTGATATATTTATTGGCTCTTGATTTAGTCCAACGTCCCCCTAAGCATATCGTGAAAGTTTCAGCTTATACAATTAGATTTTACTGAAATATTGCGGATTCGCCTTTCTGATAACAAAAATACTTATAGCCTCTTCTGAATCCGTTCAACATCTCTCTAAAAAAAAAAAAACCCAAAAACTTTAATTTAGTATGTTTAGTTGTTTCTGATATATTTCAGATTCGCTATTCTGAGAATCTGACTCATCATTATGTGTTTTACCTTAGTTTTACATATCCCTCAGCATCTCCAAATAGCTCAAACAGTCCGAAATTAGACCTCCTTCTTTTCCAAAATTAAAACCAACATGTTGACAATAAACAACGTCCATAAGTTACATCCGTTGCAATAGAGGCTGTGGGGGCATAATAATTTTTGAGGAGTAGAGTGGAATACTCACTATTTTACTATTATTAAAAATAGTTAGCATTCAATTTTGGGGGGAGGGGTCAAACTACCCTCACACTATGATTTTCCCTCTTTGCCGGGTGTATTAACTAAACATGGTAAGTTAAACATACAATAAATATACGGTACAAACCCTAAAAATATAAATCCAATAAAAGGCTCCTAGGTCTATAAAAGAGGGGCAATGAATCTCTATGATGGGTTATAACCACTATAGGTAGTCCTCATGATGTTGTACCAAAACTTTGTTGTCTCGTGACAAGCCAAGAGGCAATCATGCTTAGAGATCTATATGTTATGACAAGACAAATGAAAAAAAAAATGCTCCTTACTTTAACTTCAAAGCAGAAGCGTTATTCTTTTTAATTTGTTTTTCTTTATTTATGTTAGTAATTGCCATTTTTTCGTTTTGTTTGCCACTTTTATCTTGGTGTCTTCCCCTGATCAGAATAGTTGAATCTGCTTTAGTGTTGAAATATTTCCTTATCGTGTAAATAACTCCGTTTCCACCAGAATTATCCTGATTTTAGAAACAAAATCATTGGCTTCTTTGACCTGGAATTTCTAACAAAAAACACAAAGGAAATATCTACATTTCGAATTTGTAGAAACTGTTGCTTGTTTGCTTCAAAATAACTTAGTCAAGAAATTTATGAAAGCCATTTTTTGTTCCACTAATCATGCTTTTCGTTTAGAATTATTACATTCCCTAGAAGAGACTTGGAAATGCTTCTGGGACTTAATCAGTTTTCTGGAATTTCAATTGCCTTTTTGTTCTGTCTTCAAGTTCATACTCTGAGTTAATGTTTGTGGAAATGGAACTAATTTGTTAACTTGAATGCTTTCATATCTGCTCCTTAAGACAAGATGTTGATAAAAGACAAATATTTCCAAGTTATGAGAGCCAAATTTGTGCCACCTGGTTTCTGAGAGCTAGAAAAAGAGGCCAACACAATAAAAAGATTTAGAAAATAGCAATTCACAGTAAGAAAATTAACACACCTAATATAATACACGAAGAATTTGCTGGTCCAAGAACAGTAATTAGAGCAGATTTATTAAGACTTATCAAGATTTATCAAGGATTTGAAAGCATTATATAAGTAAGGATGCATTAGAATTGAGCCACATAGTATATATTGACAACCATTCATGACAGCCACATAGTAAATAACCTTTACAATCGTGTAGCTAATGAACTATTGAAATGAAATCACTATTCAAGGGAAGGAAGGGGCTATCCCCAAGTTTTTGGTTTCAAAAATGGTCATAGTCACGTCAGAGGAGAAAGCCAACGTAAGAAAGTAGAAAAATTGCCGTAGGGAACTTTACAATGGGAACTAGAAGAAATATAATTCATCAAGCAATTTATTCAGAATTAAAAATGTATCACTTATTTCAAAACAGTAGTTTGCAATATAAACTAAGTAAGAGAAGTTTCAGGTAAAGTAAATTTCGCATAAATTGAATTTTGTGTAAAGTAAATTGCATAATTTTAGATAAAATTCTAAGTAGCCCCACCAAGTGATTTCCTTCGTCATAGTGAGTTTGACTGAAGAATATTGGTTAGTACCTGCTTACAGCAGGAACATGCGTCTTCCACCTTACCTGGCATCTGAAATTAAAATGTTTCGTATATGAATTTTCTTTCGCCTTAAGCTCCCCAGGCTCACTATTAATATAAATCAGCTTTGATAATCAACAAAAGCATAATAGAGGGGTCAAATTTTTTTTTATGAAAATTTAAACAGAATGTTTTCCAATGTTCAGGGGGGGGGCATATTTGTTTTTTTATTATTAAAACAAAAAGAGTATTTTTCAAGATCTAGGGGGGAGGGCTGCAAGCGTCCAATAGGAATAACATTCTCGTTGTTGAGGAGTATAGGGAAGATGCAGAATGAAGAAATGTCTTCGTTGCTAAGTTAGCTTAGGATGTCAGCTTTTTTTGTTTCATTGTCCTTTTAGACCCTACAGCTCTACATTAATCAGAAATTTAAGAGCTGAACCTTATTCAATTTCTATCAGTTTCTTAGCATTATTATATTTGTCAGTTTAGGAGTGACCACTGTTTTATAAGAGATTTTTCAAAAACAATATTGACCTTATACATTAAGGAAATTGTCAATTATCAGAAATTACCATTCGCCAAATAGCCAACATTTTTGCCTAAAATACTAAACTTTGAATTAAATGCATTTCATTCCTTTTTATGCCTAGTAAAAACAAAGTAAGAGAAAAAAACATTTACTCACGAAATGCTTTAAGTAAAGTTAATACTCTATAGTATCATCTTAATATTACAAACCAGAGGCTCATAAGCGATATAATATCCTAGGGCTTGAATCTGCAATAAAAACTTAAAGCTGTAATACTATAACCTGAAATCTTGTCCCGTCAAATATTATATACCTGGATTTTCATCTGTCTTTAGTTTAACGTGAGTATAAAAGCTACTTTTAGAAAGGGAATTAACTTATGATTCTTTGAAGACAACTATGCTTAGACACAGATTTTTAGCTTAGTACGTATGACAAACGCACTCAAGGCACATGTTTTCTACTAACTATTTTTTATATGGTCAAGTAAATGTTATTAGTGACTAAACTTTAAATTTGCAGTGTTCAATAATGAATCCTTAATGACAACATGAAAGTTCAATAGATAATACCAAAGAGAATATTTTTATCATACCAAAGAACACGGGTGTATTCGCGGATTGGGATGACTTGTTCTACAAATCTATAATGAATAATAACTAACACAAGAATAAATCTTATTAAAGAAGGAAGATATTAAAAACAAATTAGCTATTTAATAAAAAAAAAATCTTGCATAATTTTTCGGTAGAAAATATAGTTTTAAAAATTTGTCATTGAAAAAAAAAAATGAAGCACAAAAAATTTCTGGAAAAAGGTAATCAACGACCTCTCTTTATTCAGTAGCAGATATACGAAATTTAATATCTGAATACAGTTAAGTGCCCAAAAGACGGAAAATATTATTAACACTTATTTGGAAACAAATTTTCATTAAAAACTTTTTAAGGTGAAAGTTACGAAAAAAAAATACAAGTTTTTATGCAGGTCCATCAGCTTCACTTCAAAAGCCTGGATTTTTCTTTTATATAAATGAAATTTGTATTTTTACCGCCATCTTCAATGAATCCATTTCCACTAAAACTTTCACGTAACGTGAAAGTTACGAAAAAAATACAAGTTTTTATACAGGTCCATCAGCTTCACTTTAAACACAGGATTTTTCTTTTATATATATTAAATTCGCATTTTTGCCGCCATCTTCAATGAATCCATTTCCACTTAAGGTCTCCATAATCGGTAAAGTTCAGACTGACAGTTCCGACTGACAGTTCCGTATCTTAAACACCTAAGGTTAAAAGGGATATGTATACGCGAGTCCCTGGGCTTCCTCAACGATTGACATAAATTAAAACTAAAGTGCTTTCATATGCTGAGATTGTAACATAAAGGTAATAATGATCAGGTAAAGAATGCTAAAAAGACTAACTACATGATATTCAAAAGAACTGGAAGACAAGGAGAGTTGCCGCAACTAATCACATTTAATGGAGTGAAAATTGACCGAATAGAAGAAACACGTTATATGAGATTTTATTGATTGTAATTTGTCATGAAAAAAAGCATAGTGATGTTGTGTCTTCTAAAGTCTCAAGAGGTGTTGGGATACTGCATCGCTTTAAGAATGTTTTTCCTACCAGTGTCATTATTATGCTGTTTCGTTCTTTAATAATTCCATACATGTATTACGGTTGTTCACTTTGGGCTGGCAATTTTTACGGTAATTTCAAAAAAGTGCAGATACAACAAAACAAGGCTTTACGAGCTATAGGTAAGTATGAAAGAGGCGTTGTTAGTTCTGAATCTATTTTTCGAAAGCTTGGTATTTTAAACCTAGGACAAATTAGAGCTTACCAGATTGGAAAGTTTTTATATCAGTGTTTGAACAATATTGGCCCAAAGGTGTTTTCTGACTTATTTAAAAGGAATACTTTTTATCATGAGTATGATACAAGAAATGCGGAAGTGTTGGCAAGCCAAGAGCGAAATACTACACGTTCAGGTTTTACAATAAAGCACATTGGCCTTACATTTTGGAAGTTGATTCCTGGGGGGTTTCAAAGTACAGTAAGTCTACAAAGCACGCCTGAAGAAACAGTTCTTGACAGACCAGCGTTGAAAAAAAATTGTTTGCTTTAGTAATAGGAAGTTGTGAGACGACAGCATGTTTTATTTTCCTCTTTCAGTGTTCTTTTTTCTCTTTTTTTTAAAGTAGTATAGATGAAGTTGATTTGAAGTAGGAAATCACTTTGACTGCCTTTACAGGCCCATTTGGGCTTTCCTGCAGTCGAAGGTAGTGTGTGATTTATAGTAATTTTGCTTAATAAATGATCTGTGAAATTGAAAAACTTGAACATCAATACGACCCATCTAAGTGCTTAGGTTTGCCTAGTAAGATTACCCATATTTTGCGAGATTGGCAAGGAGCTCATACGAAATTCAAATTTTTATCTTATATGCTCCCGGCTTAAGCCTTTCAGTTGTTTCTATCATACCGTATTTCAAATACGATTCAATTTCAAACCTTAAAAATGCAACCGTTTCCTCGCACTTCACATCGTGGAAATAAATAGAAGGAATGATATATTTCGATGAGTATATATAACTAGATTTTATTGGAAGTAATTTCTTTTCTTCTTTTAATGACTCTCGCTGATCAATTCTACATCCTTCCTTGTTCTTCATCCATTTGCCTTATCAACAGATCGCTAGACCGTAAAACCAGCTTCTTTTTCCATGGTGGAAAAATCGCAAGTTTTTTCCTTATCACCTAGAGTTTTAAGAGAATCATAATTATTTTTCTTTGCCTCCAAAGCCTTTTCAGCATAAAGTATGATTATATAAAAAGCGGGAAAAAAGGCGAGTGTCTCTTCTAAGTAGTAGTTTCTTTTTTTCTGGCAAAATGACATAATCTTTGTTGGTTTTCAAAGAGTTTTGTTGAATGAAATTAGGAAAGAAAAATTAAGAAAAGTTTTATGGGTGTTAAACATAAGTACATAAAGAAAATAATTGGGAAAACCAATAGTGAGCTGTTACTATCCGGCGTTAGTTCATGACGTTATTTTACTCTTATTGCACCTGTGGCCCTAATTTCCAACCCAAATTTATTTTGTATCTTTGTCCACTCCTTCCACCATTCTGCTACTATAGAAAAAAAATATGAAACGCCACTCCCTGATTTACAGACTACAGTTACTAAAATATAGTCGAAAAAAAGTTAGTTGTGATACAGAACCCTAACAAATTTTTGTTCCAGCATGCTTTATCCAGCTATAGTCAGAACGACTGAAAAAATTTTGTCCATAATTTGCATAGTTCGCGTTACATTCTTTCTTGCTCAATTGAGGTTGGTTAGACCATGGGGGACTATATCACGATGAAATTCAAGGTTTACTTTACGGAATTTTGACATTATAGTGAAAACATAACGCTTCTTCCTACCAAATTTTTAGGCTTCAAAATTACAATTGTGGGTAAAACTCATAATTTTTGCCGACAGAAGGCTCTTAACGAGTAAACTTGAAACGGAGTTATACTGAATATTTATTGCTAAACGTGTCTTTACGTTATGAGAAAACGACAAGTTTTGAAAAATACGCGCGGTTCAGCGCATGGATTTGAGCTAGACAAAAAATCTTGCAATGAAGAAAACTCGGCGTTATTCATATAGAATTCTCTGTTTGGTGAAAGAGTTAAATATTTCTAATTACAGGTAATTAAGGCAAGGCTCTGAAAAGTTCCATTTTAAATTACTACATGCTTTTCAGACCAAAATATTGAAAATACTGGTCGATCCAATGTCGAAGGATCCAATAAAAAAGTTTTACAGCGTAACTAAAGACTTGAAGATGAATTTGTAGCATACAAAATTAAGTTTTGAGACATTGTGACAACAATTTATTTGTAAGACAATGCGCCGTTGATTTGGAATATTAAAACATTGTACAGAATCTTTTTCTTTCACATGTTCAGAGATAGTAGGGTTATTATAATAGGGCATCAGAGATTATTAGAGATATTAGAAATGTGTGGGCATACGAAATTCGAAATATATTAAAACAGACACCACTTTTTTTCTTATGAATGAATGAATGCATGAATGAACTTTACCCGTAAAAGTATAAAAAACAGAAAGTAAGGAGTATTATAAATAAACAAAAACAAAAACGATGAACAGCGAAGAGAAAAATTCAAACTAACAAAACACTAACAGCATGGACTAATTAACCAGTATCAATATGGAAAAAAGACTGCAGAGGGTCATAAATGTGAATAAAGTTGATAGTCTTTTTACATAAATCATCACTGAAAGACCGAATCGGAGAAGGCACATCAATCAAACCAAATCGAACACTTATTTTTTTGTTTCAGTGCCATTTAGGAAGCCGGAGGAGGGATTTGCGATATCTGAAATAAGCCGTACGTAGAGTATGCCAATCTTTCTTACGAAACAGATGAGCCATGCCTGATAAAAAAAAAGCACAGGGGCACAATAAGCGTTCCAAATCATGCACAAACCATTGCGGTTGTAACGGCTTTTGTTTGGGGTATTTTTCTGTAAGCGACGCGTAGGTTTTTCACGGCTTGATTCACTAGGGATGAACAGGTAGTGGAAAGTGTTGGGCCGAAACACAGACCAAGCCAACTAACTAAAGAAGACCGTGGTAGAACTGCAGTCCCAGCAACGAATGGAGCGACCGCATAAGGGCTATTAAAACAAATAAACTCGCATTTAGACTCATTAAGTGACAGTCTAATCTTAGATAGTTCATTGGTTAATATAATAAAATTAGAAAGCAATCCACGGTGTGTCCCGGCAACAAGAAGAACGTCATCTGCATATGCAATAGAAGACAAACCAATATTACCATAAAAAACAGAACTTCTAAGGGGGCACAGGCACGATGCAAGCACGCATTTAAATATACTAGGAGACAATACGGCACCTTGCCGAACTCCCTTATTAATTTTAACCGGGTCAGATATTTGGCCATTCCAGGTAGCTTGAATTGTAGACTTTGAATACCAAGAAGACAATAAACTTAGGACGGAAGGATTAACACCTGAAGACGCAAGGGAAAATAGAGCCTGAGAGTGCACAATATTGTCGAAAGCTCCAGAAATATCAAAAGTAAGACAGTATAAAGACATTTTTGTTTTTACGGCATCTTTCCTGAGTCGGCTTAAAACATTATGTGCATGGGAGCAACCGAACCTTTTCCGAAAACCAAATTGAAAAGGTGTAAAATCACAACTCGACTCCATTTCTGGTAGTAACGAATGTTCAAGCAACTTATTTAAAAAACACGATATTGTAATGGGACGATAATTTACATATGACGTGGGGTCCTTGCCTCGCTTTTGAATAGACTTTACACGGCCACAAAGGAAACTATCAGGAACAAGCGACTGTGCTAAGCAAGAATAGAAAAACATTTGTAGATTGTTAAGTAAAGCAGGACAATCATAAGCAAAAAATTGGTAAAAAAGGCCGTCACCATCAAGGCTATTTGAACGCTTAATTTTTCTTAAAGCCCAGCGAATTTCAGATATTACTACAGGCTGGACGGGAGCCTGCAGGACACGGTATGGTAAAAGCGGTTGAAGCAACTTATAATAAAGAGACTGAAGAAAATTATTAAATACACTAAACACACCCTTATAATGATCAACAAAATTAGCTAGCTGGAGACAAGATAGAGTAGGTGGGGAACATTTCTCACTATTAATAACCTTATTCCAGGAGGCCTTACCGGTGGGGCCTGGCCATGGATTCAAGCGTGCTCTCTTCAAACTGGCCTTATATTCAAGTTTACATTTTTGTTTCAAAGAGAAAACATCTCGGACGATGGTCAGTCACATGATATCCACATACGCAGCCAAAATTTGGCTTTTTGCTTAGCACGTTTTACTTCAGGATCAACGTTCCAATTAGGCTTTCTTGTACCAATCGGAACTTTAACCACAGGCACTGCAGCTTTGGAAGCTGATTTAAGGCAATGGACAATTTATAATAATAGCAATTTTGGTCAACTCTACTTGAAGGCGAGGAAACTTAAGTTTGCAGCAGGAGATATGGCAAATTTATGGTCGACAGTAAAGCAGTTAGCGTAGCAAGGTATAGTGGGACATTAGCACGATCCCAGTTCAACTTCGTATGCCACTTCGGCTGAGCCAAAAGTGTTTTGCCAGATAGCTCACAGGACAAATTACAGCTAAGAATAATGTGATTGTCATCAATCTTCTCTTCGTCCACCCTGACAATCGATGATATTAAGCTGGAACTGGAAGAGTTCACGTTATCCAGGTTTGATTTTGAACAGCCTCTGTTATGAATATACGTGAATGGGAGGCTCTTAACTCCGACGTGATATATGCTAGGAAGTGATTCTAGCAAGAGGATTGAACTATCGGAGGTACCAAGAATGTCACAGTTAAGGTCACCAGCTAAAACCCAATTTAGGTCTTTCAAACGTAGACTTTCGAGTAGAGACTTTAAACTGGAGCAACAGTTAGTGAAAGATGTGATGCTATAGAAAGTCGATCGCAAGGTAAGTAAACGTTTATAAAGGCGGTACTGTCACATTAAATCGCTAAGATGTTATCATCACAATGAATCACAGAGGGATTTGATGGGGAACAGAACAAAATTGCTAGGCCACCGGAAGGGCGGCCTCTAGTTTTCTTGGCCTCTTGCGAAAAAAAATGGTAGACAGAAGATCACTTTAGGCTAGAAACGTTTGATTTAGTCAAAAGATGTTCTTGCAAGAACACTATGTCATGGACTAATAATTCATTAATTAACAAGTTTTTGTCTTTTGTGCCGTTAATATTGAGAGAAGCAAAACTTAAAATATTGGCTTGGTTCATTTTGGAGCAGAGTTCTGAGCGCGTTTGATCACTGGGCAATTCATACTATAGGAAACATGAGCTACGCCGCAGTTGGCACATTTCGGAGCCTCTAAGCAAGGATTGTCTTTAGTATTGGAATGGCATCCAGAACATTTGGAGCACTTCATCTTATTCGGGGCACATGGGCAGTGAGCTAAGGAATGATGGATACTTTGGCATCTAAGACACCGTCTGGGCAGTTCTTTGTATTCTGATATTTTAAAAGACTCGTAACCCAAGCGCAGACCTGTAGCGATGGCATATTTTAGTACAGCGGAATCTTGGAACTCTAAACGGAATGTATGAGAAGGGCCGATCTGGCTGGCCACAACAAGACCGGGAATAGTGGAGATGAGTATACTGCAAGAAACACTATCTGGAAGTCCCCTAATTACTCCAAGAGGTTTGCGATCAATCACTTCAGCAAGAATAGTTGGATAGCTCGCAACAGCAGATGCGGCAAGAGAATTGGCAAAAACTTTATCCCGCGTAACAACAACCCATTTTTTCCTTAACTGATCGGACTTTACCAAAATAATTCCGTCATGTCCGGCGAAAGAATCAAGCCTTTACTTGCAAGAAACGAGGTCTGTTAGTTCTTGAGGCGGATATTTAAGAACTACGGTGTATGAGGGTTTGCGATTGGTACCCTTACTATCTGAGACCAAAGAACTATTTATAGACGTTGCTGAACTATTGAGGTTGGCAAGCAATTTTAGCTGATCAAGGCACTGGTTGACTTTGGCGGTAAGGATAGAATAAGCTGATGCCGGAATGCTAGGGACTTCAGAGGTGGATTTGATCACGAACTCTGGAATATCAATATTTTCTGCAGAGAAGCGAGAAAGAGTAGCAATAACGTCCAACAATGAAATATTCTTAGCACTGGATCCTGAACGATGAGGTATAGGCTCATCTGGGAAGGAATTGGTATATAAAAGTTTCTTAGCGCAAAGAACATCTTCATACGGGAAAAAACTACCAGCGTATTTCACAATCGACTGATGGTCCAACCCCTCATTAAGATTGTGCTGAGCAAAATTCAAAACTGGGCAATAATAAAGCGTACTGGTATTCCAATTGTCCATGACAAGCAAACTTCACTCACGACTCGGCATCAGTCCAAAAACAATTAAGCGAAAAAGGTATATCCACGGAGAAGTTCTCAATATGCACAATTATGAAATGATCCACACTGGCTAAATCAATGCAATGAGAATAAATAATAACTTATCTTTGAGTGGGGCAAGTAATCCAGTGATTTGCAAGTAATCCGAATATTTAAATGCACGACTCAGATGATAAATTTTCGCCACTTTGAGACGGAAAATACTATGTCAAGCCGATAGTCAGTACTGAATGAGGAAAGCTGGCGTATTGCTGCTTTTGTTTCCCTTAGAATTCGGCTCTTGGACTCGGCTCCACTGTCGACCCAGCTCTAAATGGGTACCTGGAGAAATCTCTAGAAAATAATCAGGAAGGGTTTGCAAAAGCATAGGATGGCTTGCACTTCTTGGCTGAAGGGCCTTCAATTGGAGATCAGCACCACCGGTTAGGACCTTAAAATTTTAGTGCTGTTACGCTTATTTAATAATTGTATATATGATACAATGTATTTATTCAAACAGACATTAGGGCATCCGGAGTTCATTGTACAGTCATACAAGGTATTTTACACCTAATCAATTGTCAGTCTTTTAAATAAGAGCAAATGTCAAATTCGGTTGTCTCCCAAATTACAGGAATTAGACGTACTTAAACCCGTAGTTGTAAGGATCAAGAGCATAAGGGTGGGTGAAGTACATGTCTTGAAAAACATGAATACTTATCCCTAAAATGTTTTTTTTTGAAAGCACATGATTTGGAAAGTAGGCGTTCTTTCTGATCTATTCTGATTGATTGACATATCTGGTTCATCAGATATTTTTCAGATCAGATTTCAGATTCAGATTTTTCAGATCAGATTTTTCAGATATGACAGGTCTGATTATTCCCCAACCTATATCGTATTTCATCAAGCGGAAGCAAGAGGATATCGAGAACGTTTTCAAGGTCATGATTTGTGTTCTTAACTAATTCTATTACTTTGTGCGCTTTAACGCCCTTGCTGACTCAATCGGCTTTTTCCATTTAGTCTGATAATATTTTAATAAATTTGTCAAGATCCTCGACTTTTTCTTTTCTTATCTCTGCATCAGGCTCCTATTCCAAAACTTCAAAACTAATCGTATTTCCTTTATATCACCAATTATCAAGCTCGTTACAGCCATGCCACAATATTTTTTATTGAAATTTCTGAAAACCAGAAACCAAAAAACGAACACGTCTGTTTCACTAGTGGCGATACGAAAATGCTTTATATCCAAATTAGAAGCAATCTTCCAAATTTAGAACAAAATTTTCTGTTCTGCTTCTTTATGAAAAATGGCAAACTCGATCTTTTGATCGACAGACACTTGTCCCTCATTTGAGACGTAAAAAGCAATTGGAATTGCTCTAATTAATGCTTCAGTCTCTTGCCTATAACCGTAATAATTGTTATAATCTCTTGAAGATGGTGACACAAAACATAGGTCAGGCCGTAGCAAAAATCGTAAGAATCCGCTATAGTCTTGATTGGAGGGATATTTTCATGGAAAAATTGCTTATGTTTGTTTCAATGACCTTCAACATCTGAGAATATTCAACCTTAGAAGAATGCTTTGCTATAATAAAGGCCTTTCTATACGAGTGTTAGCAAACTTTGTCGAATGCAAGAATAACCATTTATTTACCATCTTTGGCTATCGGAGAGATAAATCTACTAGGGAAATTGTAGCAGTATTTATGTAAGGCCTGAGCCCCTGCGCCAGTGTTCCTCAAAAGAAGTTGCATCCTACCATAAATCACAAATTCAGGTTGTTATTCAAGAGCAATGAAATTCCAACCACCGTTCCATAGTCCTTGGTAAACGTACTTCTTTCTCATTACCAACTTATCGTTTGCAGAGGCAAAAGCTGTGTGAATGGACTAAGAATACATAACTGATTGCTCTCTGCTTGAGCTGTCCTTCTGCTACATAATCCCGTTTTTTGCTAAGCTTCGTAAAACAGACGATTTTTCCGTTTTACGTGGAAGGACTGGGAGTACATTGTAATCTGTGATGATTTTGACAAAAACTTCCTTCTTAAGCAAAGAGATACTTCCACATTGGTTTTTCTGGATTATTTCATCAGCCAAAGTTCTCAGAGCCGAAAGTCTTATTTCTTCAGCTTCAAGAAACTTAGGATTCAACCGCTCATTTGTGAACCACTTATATAAGCTGTTTTCTGGATCTATTGGTGTAACAATCGAATGCTTACGGATGACGTGCCAGTGCTTATTGATGACATTAAGTTTATGTCGTTCATAAGTCGTCTTGTCTTCTAGCTTTAAATTTTGAAGAACGGAGGATGCTGATTGCCCTCACTAGGATCCAACTAGCCTACTCTCTGTTATCACTCTTCTGAATCCAATTTCACTCTGGATCGTGTTTGAGGTTAAAGAAGTTATCTAATAGGACCTAGTAAGACTGTAAGACGAATGTATGGTAGTGCTGTCCGTCATCCCAGTACCAAAGCCAGATAGTAACTCTATCCGGAATAGCTCTTATATCAAACAATTCGTGGTAACGAACTGTAGTAAGGAGCGACCCGGCAAAATAGAAACCAAAACTCTAAAAAATGGAAGTTTGGTACAAATAGCTACATCAAAAGAATCGCATTTTAATGCTGATTTTAAATATATAAGTTTCATCAAGTTTAGTCTTACGCATCAAAAGTTAGGAGCCTGAGAATATTTGCGTTATTTTAGAAAATAGGGGGAAACACCCCCTAAAAGTCATAGAATCTTAACGAAAATTACACCATCAGATTCAGCGTATCAGAAAACCCTACTGTAGAAGTTTCAAGCTCCTATCTACAAAAATGTGGAATTTTGTATTTTTTGCCAGAAGGCAGATCACGGATGCGTGTTTATTTGTTTGTTTTTTTTTTTTTTTTTCCCAGGGGTGATTGCATAGACCCAGTTGTCCTAGAATGTTGCAAGAGGGCTCATTCTAACGGAAATGAAAAGTTCTAGTGCCCTTTTTAAGTGACTTTGGAAAATTGGAGGGCACCTAGGCCCCCTCCCACGCTAATTATTTTCCCAAAGTCAACGGATCAAAATTCTGAGATAGCCATTTTATTCAGCGTAGTCAAAAAACCTTATAACTATATCTTTGGAGACGACTTATTGCTCCACAGTCCCCGTGGGAGGGGCTACAAGTTACAAACTTTGACCAGTGCTTACATATAGTAATGGTTATTGGGAAGTGTAAAGGCGTTTTCAGGAGGATTTTTTGGTTGGGGGAGGGGTTGAGAAGAGGGGATATATTGGGGAAACTTTCCATCGAGGAATTTGTCATGGGGGAAGAAAATTTCCATGAAGGGAGCGCAGGATTTACTAGAATTATTTAAAAAAAAAAACAATGAAACAATAAATATGAAAAAGTTTTTTTCAGCTGGAAGTAAGGAGCAGCATTAAAACTTAAAATAAACAGAAATTATTACCCATATGAGGGGCTCATCTCCTCCTAATACCTCGCTCTTTACGCTAAAGTATTTTTAGTAATGTTAACTATTTATTCTACGGCTTTTGTGATTCAGGCGTCATTCTTAATGAATTGGGACAAAATTTAAGATTTGGTTTAAAGAGAGAGGTACTGACGAGGGGGCGAACCCTCTCATACGTGCAATAAAAACATGAGAATAAAAAATTCTTTACGTAAGCTAATTTATAAGTTACGTATATCTTTTACTAATAAAAAGATTTGTAAAAAATTAAAAGTTCTAGTTTCCTTTTTAATTAACCAAAAAATTGGAGGGCAACTAGGCTTCCTCCCCGCTCTTTTTTTCTCAAAATCATTCGATTAAAATTATGAGAAAGCCATTTAGCCATAAAAAAAAATATGCAAATTCCTCTGCGGAGAGCCAAAATCAAAACATGTATTGATTCGAAAACGTTCAGAAATTAAATATAAAAAAAACAAGTTTTTTCAACTGAAAGTAAGGAGCGACATTAAAACTTAAAACGAACAGAAATTACTTCGTATATGAAAGGGGTTGCTTCCTCATCAACGCCCCACTCTTTACGCTAAAGTTTTTTACTGTTTTAAAAAGAAGACTTGAGAGAAAGAGTCAAACTTTAGCGTAAAGAGCGGGGCGTTGATGAGTAGGCAGCCCTTTCATATACGAAGTAATTTCTGTTCATTTTAAGTTTTAATGTCGCTCCTTACTTTCAGTTGAAAAAACTTGTTTTTTTTATTTAATAACGATAAGACTATACGCTACCACTTTAGAGACCCAATACAGGGATCTTATAAATTTCCAATGGCGTATGTTTGTCACAGAATTGGGTGTTTCTTAGGATAAGTTTTATGCATATATTTCCAATAAATTACCTACACATGCCTAGAGTAAAAGGAAACCTTATTAGTCATAAACGGCACGAGTTTTTCTGAAAACCGGTATAAATTTGTATCAGGTATAATGTGGACTTCTATTAATGTTAAGAAGACATTATTAACGTAAAGGAACCCCTGAGGCTAGTAACAAATTATAATAAAATGGTGAAGCTGGGCAACGATAAGATTGATCGGGTGGACAGCTTCACTTACCCACTTCTTTATTATTAATAAGGAAGTTTAGAGCAGTGAAGATGTCAAATGTAGGATAGCCAAGGCTGAGGATGGTTTTTCACAGTTTAAAATTTTTATGGAAGAATAGGATGATAAGTCTGCAAACCAAGATTAGAATACTGGAAGTTAGACTGCCTACAGTGGTTAAATATAGTTCTGAAGCATAGGCACTTCGAAAAGCAGATGATAATTTTCCAGATGTTTTACAGAGAAGTTGTACACGGAGTGTTCTGGGTACCTGGCTCGTAGACCATACTTGAAAAAAAGTAGGCAGTAAAAAAAAGTGTGGTTCCATCCCACTTTCTAGGGCTGTAATTTGGGAAAGGTTGAGCTGGCTAAGAAACTTTCTGTGGATGAAGGATGACAGAATGCCAAAGATTATCCTTTTTTCTCAACTGTCAAGGGCAAAACTGAAAGCAGGTCGTCTGTGGTTGGGGTGGAAGGATGTCATAGAAACATTTAAAGGAAATGGGAATTACCAGGGAGAATGCAAAGAGGTATACTTTGGATAGATTTGAATCGAAAAGGAGCGTGTGTAGCTGTGTTGGCTTCAGGTAGCTTACTGCTACAGAAAGTTGTTAGTAGTTGTAGTTTGACACAAGGCCATGATATATTGCAGAGTTATCCCCACGAGAGAAAAATGACCTGGTCCAATCTTTGTTTGAATGAACTCAAACGCTTAAAAACTCATATTTAGTAGTGCTGAGTTTTGTGGATACCGTAAGGGTGTAATTTCTGAGGGTGTCTGCATGGTTTGCTAATGAAGACATATCATATTTAAATTCAGACAGCATATTTCCAATTCTCAAAGTATCTGTTCCTGATTCCCAAATAGTAAGGGATACAAAGATGAAAAGGACTGTAACCATCGGAATCATTGAGTTTGTACTAGCTCTTTATAAAAAGACCCCTCTTTTATAACGAGAGGTACTTTACAAAATTCAGAGAGACTTGAAATTCTCCCTTATTACTGATGAAACGACTGATGGAACCCAGACAGTGGCCCGTGTTTTATTGCTGAATGCTGAAGCCACTCCACCAACAAAAACTTGTGAGGAATGGCTTGGTCTAGTAGAATTAGAGGACGCTTCGAGTCACTGGCTAAAATATGTTGTCGATAGTTACGCAGAAACAGAAGGGATACCAAAAAACAGAATTTGATGGGAGTTGCTTTGGCAGCAGGCCAGTGAACAGTGGTACTGTCGAAAATTGTAAAGTGCTCCTTTAAAATGATACACCAGACCTATTCGTTTTGAGTTATACCAGCCATTGAATAGCACATAGTGCAAGTTACGAAGTGAAACCTCTACCTCATCTTTTTACGTGATCTATGCTTTAATCCTTTTCTCGGGAATTTTTGATAATGTATATGTTAGGAAGCAGAAAGAGATAGAAATGATTTCAGCGAATGCAAAACTACCTGAAGAGGAAGTATGTAAGCTGCTTTCAGTAGTCACTACACCTTGGCTTTTAATCCTTTTCTCGGGAATTTTTGATAATGTATATGTTAGGAAGCAGAAAGAGATAGAAATGATTTCAGCGAATGCAAAACTACCTGAAGAGGAAGTATGTAAGCTGCTTTCAGTAGTCACTACACCTTGGCTTTTAATCCTTTTCTCGGGAATTTTTGATAATGTATATGTTAGGAAGCAGAAAGAGATAGAAATGATTTCAGCGAATGCAAAACTACCTGAAGAGGAAGTATGTAAGCTGCTTTCAGTAGTCACTACACCTTGGCTTTTCATGGAACAAACCTTCAATATAATGCTTAAAAATTGAGAATCTCTTCTGCTTTTGCTAGCCAGTTATGCGTTAAGTACTGAATATCCAGATACAATCGCCAAGGGGAGAGCTGTAAAAATTCTAAAGTACATGCAAGACCCCCTTGTAAAAGCTCGCTAGTATTTCATGCATTTTATTTTGCAGAAAGTCAGCAAGCTGAAAACTGAGTTCCCTTCCTCTGACTTATGCGCTTCTTGGAAGTGAATTGAGTCTTCCTAAACTCGATAGATTTAGGGAAGACTAGTCAGCGTACATGGTTGAACTCGTTACTTAAATAAGGAGTAGAATTGACCACTAAGACGACACACCGAAAGCACCGTCACTTTTGGATTCTGAAATTGTCCTTTGCGGAAACGCAATTGCACTATGTCACTGGATAGTCGGGTTTCTAAACCTATTTGGGAAAGCCAAATTAAAACAGAAGAAAGCGCAAAGCGATCTTAAACATCTCAAAGAGCTCGATGCTTAATGAAACAGAACATGTTATTCGCATAGCCACTGCCAACACTATTCCGTCAATTTTAACGGTTGTCTTAAGAAAGATTACGGATGCCAAGAGAAAAGAAAAATACAATGGTTATAAAATTACAATTCAAATACATTGTGTTATCGAGCACACTCATCAGCGACAGAGAGGCAGTTTACGCCTCTCAGTAATATCAAGACCAAGTCATGAAATTGCCTTCTAACACAAACGACTAGCTGAAAAATGCATGTACATCAACTTATGCAGCATTCTGGAATGTTCCTTGACTTCTTAATTGTACCTCCTGTTATGCGCAAGAAGTAACCTGATTTGCAAAAAAGATAACAAAGGAAGTGAAAATACTGGCACTGATGCCAATCTTACCAGTCAAAAGAGATTCTTGCTGGAAGATGAGCCTTAGGTCCCCTCAATTTCTCTTTTACTATTTACATGCTTTCATGAGTTTCATGCTTTCCTGCTCAGTCATTTTATATTTATGTTTTATATGTTGTTATGTCTTGTCTAATTTATATTCGATATTGACTTATCGCATTCAAAGAAGTTTGCAGTTTGTCGTTTGGTCGACTGTGCAAGTTGCAAAAAAAGTTAACCCTCATTTTTGAGATTTCAAAAAGGACACATTTTTGGATACTCGTGGACAAATTCAAGGATCTGAAAGTTAGCGACTAAGGAGAAAGTATTCAAACTCCTGACTAACGGCAGATTTAACCATAATTTCTTAGCCACCTAGTGCCATGAAAATTGTCATGCCAAATAAATTAAAAATGTTTTATATGGTTTTTGTTCAATTAAGGAAACACATTTTGAGTTGTGTTCTGTTTCAGGCTTTATATTGGTAGTGATCACTAAGCACAGTGACTTAAGTTCACTTTAAATTTGATTCTTCCTCATGTTTTTCTATCAGATCAAATTCATTACAATTGTCGTGGGACGAGAGAGTATTTTATATACTCTTGTATATAATAAGTTATATAAGAAGATTATGGACATTTTATAACCTTGTGCCAGACGTTTCAATTGTAGACAGTATGAAATGGAATTTTACGGATAATTCAATAGTTAATTTAAAAAAAATGAATATCAGAGAATATTGAATTTTATGTGAAACAATTACCAGTAAACAACAGATGTCCTGTACATCATTACTATTTAACTGATTGTATAGAAGGTAGAGAATACCGCATTAAACTTTACAATCTACTGACGGTCTTGATCTTAGTTTTAATGCACTTCAGCTAGGAAGTGAAACAGGTGCTGGGGGCCAGCCACCTTCTGCTTTCCAAAACCGTCAGTGTTAACATTCCCCCCTTTTTTCTAGGAACCCGTTAAGAGTTGGATCGACTGTGGTTAAAGTGCATATTCAAACCACTGACCTGTTCCAAACCAAATAACCAGTGGCACCAGGACTCGGCCCCCTGTTCTTACAGACGAAGGTTTTCAAGTCTAGCGTGCTAACCACTCGACTAGGAAGGTCCTGCTGAAGGATATATGGTAATTCCCTTTTTACCTTTTGCGTGTCCTGGCGCTGGTGAAGATGAAAATTTCCCTTGTAAAATAAAAGCTTGTAAAATAATCAAAATTTTCCCTACATAATGCTTATGTTAAAACCTTTTTCATATTTCATTCTTCTAAGTGATCCAGTTCCATCTATCTGAATTGTACTTTTTTTTACACTACTATGTCCTCGAGTGTCTGTCCTTTCTCATTTGTAGTTGTGGAGCTAAAACAAGTAGAAACAAGACAAGTTTTGTGTCCAATCTGAAGCATAAATTACTTTGTTTTCGTCGAACCGAAGGGACTATTAACATCCTTTTTTCTTAATGGCACAATAAACTGAAAATTATTTGATGACTTTTGCTTGAACAAAACACCGGAAAATATCTCAGAGTTTTTAGAAAAACATTGATGATTTAAAAGGGCAGTAACACTTCAATAGCCTAAGGACATTTCATCAATTCATTTTTCATAAAAGAAAAGACTCACTTTCCAGCTATGTTGCAAATTTTTATCAAGCTCTTTTAGAAGATATTTGCCTCTTTTCTAAATTCTGTTATTTTCCTCAACCTTCAACTCTTCGAGGCTCTTAACTTTTAGTGGGTAGAATTGTATGTATATTTGGACTTGTAAAAAGGAAATACCTCTGATGTATCGTGTCCTAAACTTTTGGTTACTCCTTAGTTAGAGTTCGTTACCACGACCTGTTGGATAAATATGGCGCGTTTGAAATAAGCATTTGAAGCCGCATCGTTTAACACATACTTGCATATAGCTTTTTTTTATTTACAAAATCTACTATTTAAATTCAACTAAAATATCCACTTAATTAGTCATTCCCCGCAATCACCCTAAATTACAAAATTTTCTTAAGCTACCATTTTTTGAATGGCAAATTTCAAAAATCTCAAATTTTGCATGTTCAGAATTAGTGTAAAAAGATACTTTAAGCTATAAATTTTGGATGACTGTGAGTACATACTACAGCAACTTTTGCAATATCGAATTTTAATGTCAAAGCTTGAAGCCACTGCTTTCCCATATTCTCATCGACAAAGGAAATTAAATTTCAATGAACATGTTTTAAATACTCAAGGACAGCGAAAACAAAAATCAGATTTTTGAATAGTATTTTTAAGTAGAGACTTACAAAGTCAAACATACCTAAAAACAAGTAGGAAGAATAAGGATATCAAATTTCAACAAAAACACTCTCCATCTGATTTTGAAGTTTTTGGTTTTAACCGGTACCAAATAGAAAGTATGAAAAGAGGGTAAAAAGTCAGGGGAAAAATCTAAAAGACAATGGTATAGAAAAGCTTAAATAGCTGTAGCTTTCCTTTGAAAGTGTAGTTGTCTTGTGGAGCCAACTGATTCTTAATGTTTGAAGTTCTTACGAAAGAAAAACGTCGTCAAAGTTGAATAGTTAGCTTTGCTTACTTCTTTTCAATGGCTCAAAGTGGCAACACTGAAGAAATTTAGCATATTTTTCTAAGAACTTCACACTTCCGAAGTGGCCAAAAGAAAAATCTGAAAAAAATTACGCACTAAGCTATAAATCAATCTAAGATGTGTTCTGGGTGAGGGGTGTAAAACTCTGTTATTTTGATTTCCCTTGCACTTTGATAGTTACTCTGCATTATTTTTCCCTTTTCCCCTGATTTACTTCCCTAATTTCTCAACTAGTCGTTTCTAAGGCATTTATTATTTCACGTCAATTTTTCTTTTCTACCTATTAGTTATCTGACAATGGCCTCTGGGGAAAGACATTTTCGGTCTATTTGCATTTGTCGCATTAAAGAATGCTGACAGTAACTCAGTTTCCTTCCCAGCCATTCCCTTCTTAAACGACTTTCAGGTCAAATTAGAATTGGTACTAAAATAAAGGAAAGGATCAGCCTTTATTTATTTTCTAAGGAAGACCTCAGCTGGCTCAAGGTAATAACCATTTAGGCAGTTAAAAAGGGTGCTACAAGCATGGGGGTTCTGCGATTCTTTAATTCAGCGCTTCTTATTAGCTGAAAATTCTGAGCTGTTAGAGGTGACAACTTTTGCATAGAAGTTTCCGTTGGTTACGTTAGGGATAATAAAGAGGCTGATAAAGAATTGAAGATGAAATAATTTTTTTTTTTATCAGTAGCACACGTTGATAGAGGTAGCAAATAAATTTAATTATGAAGTAGCAGATAACCACGTTAGTATTTACAAATAAATCCTTCTAAAATAGTGTGAATAGGAAAATATTGTTCCTTTAACGGTAATTACTCTTTGTATATCCAGTTTTCCCGAGCTTGTCTTTGAATTTTTGGTGTAATTTAAATAACTAAATAAACTAGTAAAAGATTATGTGTTTAATTTAGGTCATTAATTGTACCAAAAGAGCTGTTTTTTCGTTTTAACATGTCTTTTTGAACTGTGTGAAAGTTCTAGCTTCTGTTCCTACTGTTATACTCTACAATTGAAAAAATTTGGAATTCTCAACAATTTTATTTTCCATGTTTTTTTTTCTATGTATTTAAGCTATAAAATTTATAATGTGTATTTCAGTAAGCTATCCCTTGTTGCAATTTTGCTGTCTGTTGTCTAAAATTACAGAAAAAAAAATACCAAAAGAGCTGTTTTTTCGTTTTAACATGTCTTTTTGAACTGTGTAAAAGTCTTAGCTTCTGTTCCTACTGTTATACTCTACAATTGAAAAAATTTGGAATTCTCAACAATTTTATTTTCCATGTTTTTTTTTTATTCTATGTATTTAAGCTATAAAGTTTATAATGTGTATTTCAGTAAGCTATCCCTTGTTGCAATTTTGCTGTATGTTGTCTAAAATTACAGAAAAAAAAAATCTGTATTGGAAGTACAGAGCGATGTCGATACTTAAATTGATAGAAACAACATAATCTCGTTCATTTCAAAATTTTACATGCAAGAAGCACCCCAAGGATCCTTAAGGAGTGACAGTGGCGGTTCTATGCCTGGAAAGGGGAAAAAATTCTTTTTACTTTGTATTTTTCACTCCTATGGCGTACCTTTTCCTTAGATTATAAGGCGAAAAATCTCTACCGAAGAGTGGGTCCTTTACACCTTACGTATTTATATTAATATATAACCTGAGCTTAAATGGTAAACAAGTTGAAAGAGGCTAAAGACTTTTCTCCGATATATCTAATTTTCAGAACAAAACAAATCAATTTTTTAATTTTTTGCAAAGCAAACGCATACAAGACAACACAGGTCTTTACCATTACTTAAGAGGGTAAACAAGTCTTCCTTCGGTAATTACAAACCTATCTTTATCTTCTGTATTGTCTCGAAGGTTTTCGAGTGTGAGAACCATAGCCAAATTTATATTTTGCTTGTTTGTGAGGACATATTATCGAATCAACACTTTAGATAACATTGGATCATTCCCCTACAAACGCCCTGTTTGACTCTGTTGAATTCGTCGTGGCAAACCACGGAATAGGTAATAACAAAATTGACATTTTTCCTGGATGTCACCGAAGAGTTTAATACAATATGGTATAACATTCTTCTCTGCAAACTTCATTATTACAGAATATGTGTGTGTATTTGCTAATGGTTTCATTCATATCTTGGAGGAAGAAAACAATTAAGTCTCCGTCAACATAGCTTTTTAGGCTCAAAAGATGTTTAATTGTGGAGTTCCGCAAGGCTCAGTGCTTAGGTTGCTACTGTTCATCCTAAACGTACATAATCATATTCGTATCATTGTTATAGTGCCGTATTGACATTATGGCCACGCTCTTTAACTCACTCACATTTTCACCTCTCTTACTGTTCTTCTGTCAGGGGAAGTATTTTTCGACTCTTCTGAAGCCACTCAAGGCTGCTTAAAATCGAGCCGTAAAAGTTGGTTTCAGCCTGCTCCTGATTTATCCATCTGCAAATCCTTACTTTGCTACGAATCAGAATGAAATCTCGCAAATAGTTTAACTGAATAATATTCGGCTTACATATTCACCTTCCATATTCTATCCCAAAATTCTTGCCTTATTACAGAGGTCGGTGGTCTCTCTTTGAGTAAAAATGTCAACTCGGGTCCACAGCCTTGAATTGGTTCTCAAAGAACCAAAAAGTATGATCCAAGCTCAGTCCCATTTATCAAATCTTTTTCTGCTTGGAATCATCTGCCTGATTCAGTTAATTAATTCAGTCAATTAGTCCATCCTCACTCCTTTGTAATCAATGCCTATTGTCTGATTACCAAAATGTTATTTTTATACTTTTTTTTACCTTTTTAGAGAGTTAAGTGTTTTTTTTCTTTAAATATTCTTTAAGTTTCCTTCCCTTTTTATCTTTTATTTATATGTAATGTGCGAATATTTGGCTTTAGCTTGGCTCCTCGGACTTATACTTTAGTTTCTTAAATTTTTGATACTAATAAAGGAAAGAATGAAGACACTAGCGTAGTGAGGTAGAAAGAGGTGGAGTCCCTCTTTACTGGTATTTTGGATTCAGCCAAATTTTTTAAAATCGAAGTCAATGTGTTCGAGATTTCTAAATTACAAGTTTCAAACTTTCTTTTTTGTTTCACCATTAACGCTTTTTGCAGCTAGAAGTGGAGTTTGATCTCAGAAATAGCTCTTAACAGCGCTTAAATTTACCTCTAATATCAAACCCCCACCCATTGAAATTGCTTGCTAGGGTTCCGACCTTTCTTTAATTCATGGTTCTTTTTGCTTATATTTTATTCTTTATAAGCTTACGTTTTGTTTCTTGGTTTGTTGTGTTTGAAAACTTAAAATTTTTTATTAATAATGTATTTATGTGAAAATCCTTAATTCTTTAGATATCTGTTTCAGGATAAAACTTTGATTATTAATCATTTACGTAATGAAACATCTAAAGCCAATGATATGTAAAACCTGCTATGGAACTTAACCTGTCTAGGTCATGTGAGAGCACTGATGTAATTTAGCATACGAATTTGTCCAATAGACGAAAAATCAATAGGTTCGCTGGATAGTTACGCTGTTCGATGATGACGGTTAGACAACATGCAGAAACATGAAATTCCCTTGTACGTGCAATAGGTTATTATGTAGAACGTATTTGTTTAATCAAAATATTAGAAAGACTTTCGTAATCCAGATCGTTAAAGCAATTTTCTGGTAACTGGGAAGTATCTATTTTTTTTCTCAAATCCTAATGTGGAGAAAAAATCTTTATTTAATGAAGGTTCACTGAGAAAAAAAAGTTATGAAAGAAAGTGAAATCTAAGAAAACACCTTGAGAGAAAAAATAAAATACCGAAAAACAATATCTTAAAGTATCATATAATACGCGTGTGTGCACCGTCGTTACGTAACACCTTACGTGAATTTTACCATTACATCACTTCTAATGACGTAATGTGCGCTGCCGTCACCCCCCCACATGTGCACCGTTATTACGTAACACCCATGTGTGTGCCCCCTCGGTTACAAGCAGGGATTCCCCGCTTGATTAGCTGCTCTAACATCCCTAAATATAAAACAAGCACCCGCATCTCTTAGAAAACATTCCCTATTACATAACAAGGAACAGTAACAAAACTAATGACACAACATGTACCTGCATCTCGAAGAAAACATTCCCTATTACATAGCCTAATAACCAAAAGTAAACAAACCCTATTGTGTAAAAAGCAAACCCTATAACGTAAGTGTACTATACCGTCACAGGTGCGCTATAGTATTGCCCAGGTGTGCGTAATAACATCTTGAGGGACCAGTAGCTTCAGGTTTACCCCCTATGTGTGCTTTTAAATAGATTGATCCATCACTATTGTAGCAGTATTTGTAGCAGATATTACCTTTTTGATCATATACTTTATTATTTCCTGAATTTTCCAAATTAATATACTCAGTTATTTCTTTGTTACAACCTTTTAACAACCTTAATACCCATAAATGTGTTTTGATTTAGTTCAACACTTCACTCAACATTCTCTGAAAGGCTTACCTGAATGCCCTTTGTCTTCTTGGGAAGTAAAGTTCAAACAGCATGCGTTTGTCAATAACGTCTACTATGGGTAAAATTAATGAATTGCCTAGCTTAAAGCCCTTGTCGTGAGGACTGTGGGTATGTTGACATACCCAAAGGCATAATTACCGGATATTTAAACAAGGCTGAACAAAAGAGAGCTCTTAAAATTTCGATGGGATATATTTTTGCGAATTATATGCTTGGGGAAGAGGGCTTATTGGCTTCCGTTCATTTTCTACTCTTAAAAAAGCACTATCAGTTCCGACTTCCAATCAAATGAGCTCCATCCGCTGGTAGTTGCTCTCCATCATATTGGACTGCTAAAACGGGATTAGAACTATACATTTACAATCAAATAAGCCTTTCCTGTAGTTCACATGACCACCCCTTCAATATAAACTTTATATGCCCCTGGGGCATTACTTACATTCACAAGAAGGGTTCTTAGGGGATTCTGTCAACCCCAAAGGCTGTATTATGTGATCTTTGGACTATTTTTGAGCAAATGCTTATCTCCATATTTTAATCGGATGCATTTCTGGAAAATACGACGTGGGGGAGTGGCTGCCGTCCATCAGCTTTGGCTCATAAAAAAGGAAATAGAAAATCTGATTTCCAATCAAATGAGCACATTCCAGAGTTTTTATGACCATTCCATCCATAAGAACCTTTTATGCCTTCGGGACATAACTTAAAACCCTTCTGATGAGGGCTCTGGAGGGAGGGGTGTGTCATCCTCAAAGATATAATTTCCATGCCTATCAACTACGCTGAACAAAATGGCTATCTCAAAATTTTTATTAACTGGATTTTGGGCATTGATAGAAGTGGAAGGGGGAGGGAGCTTGTTAACATTCATTCACCTTTGAATGTTAAAAAGGGCACTAGCTATTTTAGTTTCCAATTGAATGAGCCTTTTGCGAAGTTTCTAAGACAAAAAATGACCAGCTCTATCAGATGCATCCAGGGAAAATACGGGGTGGGGGGATCCACCTTCCGATCACTCTAAACCTTAAAAAGTGCACTAGAGCTTCTGATTACCAACCCAATGAGCCCCCTCAAAGTTTATATGATCACCCTTTGTATATAAACCTTATATGCCCCGAGGACCTAACTTACAACACTTACCCTGAGGCCTTTAGGGGTTTTTCATCCTCAAAAACACAATATCAAGACCCTTTGACTGGTGAGATGGAGGAGGGATTAGTTGCCCTACAATCACTTTCGACTATTAAAAAGAGCACTATTCCTTTCAATTTCCAATCGAATGAGCCCTTTTTGAAGTTTCTACGACAGCTCCTTTAATACGAAGTGCTTTGGTCTAAAATCAAAATAAAATAATAATACATTGTGCTCACATCGCACTTTTGCGCTGCCTATGATATCAATAAAGCCAACAATAGCAGCGATATTAGTGCCTTATAGTGCCATACAGAAAAAATCGGTCCTATCCGGCTTTAAAAGGCTCCCATTACTGCTAATGTAGAAACGGAACTACTTAAAAATGATATTTTAGGCGTGTTTCCTGTTTTCACTTTGCTTTTGAAAGGATTAATATTCCTTAAATATTACTAGATTTCCTAACAAACATGCCTAAAAATGGCATCCATTGTGTTTGTTTTCCTGGACGGACTGTCCAGTAGCAGTCTATTTTGTTTAAAAAATATTTTCATATTTTCCAAATATTTGTCAAAAGTAGGCTTAATTATTTACTTGGTTAAGGCAGAGTGCAATTTACATCAAAATAAAATGTCTCATCCAGTCTAACAAATGAATACCATTATTTTTGTCACATATCCTGTATATTAATTCGATTGTGCTCTTCTAAGGAAAAGCAAGTAAATTTAAGAAAAACTACTTTAGTAATAGCTCTTCCTTATATTTTTATTGTCTTAAGTCAAGCTAGACAATAGACAGACAATCGTAAAAAAACGTACAACTAAAAAAGATATACTTCTTGAAAAATCGCCAGGAGTTGGCACCCAAAATAAAATGAAACCTTTCTAATATCGGCAACCTCTAAAACCAAACAAAAGCAGAGATTATTATCGTTTAAATTCGTGTTCTCTGAAGGAAGAAAAATATTTTTCAATTATCTTCAAATATTTATCTGCAAATCGAAAGCAAGGCAACAATAAAGGTTTTTATGGAGTTTCCACCGAAAGAGAAAGCACCTTTCTGCTTTCAATTAAAAGTGATCGTATTCTCTTTTCGTTTCTCCTCTGGAGTTAGATCTTCAATAAGGTTAAGCAGAATGCGTCTTTCCTAGTGATTGCTTTTTATTGTGCATTCTTTGTACGAATTACTTAGCTTTTTCTCCAATGTGGGATTAGGGAAAAAGAATAATCGAATTACAAACCACTCCTATTAAATACATAAGAAAATATATAAAAATAAAGTCACTGAGCCGAGAAACAAATATTGTTTCTTACAAGCTCTAGACATCCTTTTTCTAGCATTCTCGCAATAGCTACCTAGGTTGTCATTTTAGCCCTAATAAAGAGTAAACATTTATATCATAGAGTTACACGACTTTTTATACTGGAATGCTCTGTGGTCACAGTTATGGCTAAGCGGAATCGTGAAAGCAATGTTGCCAATGCTTCGGAAGAAAAAGTACCGCAAAACGCCCTAAAATTGTACCACTGATCAAAAAATTGTACCATATCTTTTTTTTGCGCGTTGTGCTACGACCAAGACGAAAAGAAAATTGTTGCTACGTACAACATGTGGACGATCGGAAAATTACATTACAATAAAGAGAACAAAGTATCAGATTTATTCTTTCAAAGATATCTGGGAAACCTTATTTCCCCTGCAAGGACCATTTTAGTGCCACTCCTCCAAATAGCCGCTCACCTAGTTCGTACTTACCGCACAGATGGCTTTGCTGTTTCACACTGTATTATGACCGCAAGAGGCCAACAACAGGCACTTAAATAAATGTATAAAGGAAAACTTAAAACTCTAGAAGAGAAGACAAATAAAAACTACAATTCCCTCCGCTCCCTGCGTCCTGACACCCAGTCAAATCTTATTGTACCATATTATACCACATTTTATAAAATGTACCAGGAAATTTGTGATTGTACCAGAATGTACCTATAGAGGTGAAATGTACCAAAACGGTACAATTGTACCGCTGTTGGCAACCCTGCGTGAAAGTCCACACTGTCATTCATAAAAATCTGCAGAGGCGGGATTGAACTTCCGGGTACAGGAGGGGAGAAAACTGCTTACGGCGGAGTGGAGACTCGTCAATAGCACATGGTACCAGTGTTTCCACTTTTACGAATATTTTAGTGGATCTACTAAATTTGATGCCTGTAGCCTGTCTATGGACAAAAGAAGGTAGTACAGAGTCTGTGGAATACCTACGGAGAAAGTGTATTCCTATTGATAAATTCATATTTACACTATCCTTACAACATCTTTACCCCATATTACCTGACAATTCTGCTACAAATTCTAATTTTAAGTTCTGCGTCAACGGGTTGTCATTTCCAAGTTTTAATACAATCTGATCTGTGACTCTTTTCGTATGTGGTATCGGACATCGTTATTTACTCTTATAAAAATTTTGGGCAAAACCTTTACAAAATAAAAAACGTTTGGAAAACCTTACTAGACAGTGAAAAAAAGAAAAAAATTCGAATTTATGCGAAATTCTAATCTTGTAACTATGAAGGATAGGACGGATAAAGCTACAGGTTTTTTTTTGGTCATGTACTTGGACCATGCTACGTTTGTGGCAACTAGTGGCTTACGAAGAATTCTAGTGAATCCAAAATTTCATCTACGGATTCCCTACGAAAAACTTCTGACGGGTAAAGGATTATAAGAAAGGAGCTAGTGGAAACACTGCATAGAACCACTAATACTCCATTCTTTTTATAGCCATTCTCTCCTCTCCGAGGCATTTATCTGAGCCGTTCATAAGATATATGAAATTTTTAATTTTAATGACAGAAATACATAAGAACATGAACTAAAAATCCTTCCTTGACATTGATTTTAACAAGTTATAGCATATATTTACTTTTCTAAATAAAAACTGAATTACAATCTGAAATTCGAGAAGACTACCTTTAAAAAAAAGTCCAAACCAAAAAAGTTACCAAAAGAATTTAGTTCTACCACTTTTGGTACTATTACTACTCCTATAATTATCACTGCTCTTACAACGACTGTTTCTACGATGACTGTTTCAACAACAATAACTTTTAAGTGAAAAATTAGATTTATGCTATGCCTTGCTGAAATTTCATGGCAGGATTGTCAACGCAAATGAGTGTAGTCCTCAAATCACGCCTATGGGATCCAAGGCACCTCTGTGATATATCCTGCTCCCAAATATAAGCAGAACTTCTTTTTATTCAATATCATGAGAGCAATTAGGCACTGAAATGGATAAAAATGATTGAAAAATTAGCTTGACAGAAGGCATCCAGCCCTTCAGTTTAACTGTTTGTACCACAGATACTTTTATTTTAGCTATTGCTAGCTGTGGATACACTTCTATCCTGAATACTGTTTCTAACTAGTCCCGGCACAACGGCTACTATCGTGGTTATTGCTACCTCAAGTTCTTCACGTATGACTGCTACTGTGGCCACTGCTAATACAGTGACTGGTCATACCATAATTACTACTGCTAGTTCAACTACAACTCCATTATTTAATTATTACTTCTATTGCAATAAACCTGAACATCATTTCCAGCCATCAGTACTCCTACAAAGACTACAACCCCCAGAGTACTTTCCCGCATGAATGTTTCTTGTTGTTGTTTTCTTTTAGTTTGCCTTCACTCTTATGTCTTGTGAGTTTGGCTTTATAACTAATTTACATAAATTTCTAATTGTTACGAACTATGACTTTGTGTGACAATGGTCAAGAGTTGTCTTTGGGAATCAGCAGATTGTTAAGGTTAAAATTTTTATGAACAAAGAGCGCTCTCAAATTTATTAACTATAAATTTTGCTTTTTTTTTATTTTGATAGCACAACCTGCCAATAGTGAGCGAAACACGGAACAACACTAGACAACCAAAAGAATTTCCAAAAAATTTTTAGTCAAAAATTTCTTTTTAACCTTACGACTCTCTCCAAGGTGGTTTCCCCATCCTCTTCCGTGTGCAAAAGTTATTGCGGCATGTTTTCAAATTTAAAATGTATTTTTTTTTCTTAAGCTTCGATTTTTCCTAACTTTTCTCATTTTGAACTTTCATTAAATGCTATAAATTGCTGCAAGAGGTTTATATTCAAAAGAATCTATTTGTTTACATCCGTGGCAGCAAGTAGAGCTATAACAAGTATGTTGACAAGGAATCTTGTAAGCAAAACAATAAGCCTTTCCCCGTGCCGTCTAAAGGAAAAGAAACATTATGTATCCTTTCGTCCCAATAAAAATTTCATTTTCTTTCAAGAAGAAACTCATTACGAGACAATCCCTAAGCGGACTTGCTGCTCAAAAGAATAAAAAGTGAAAAAGATATGTCAGCCTTTGGGGAAATAAAGCGTTTCTGGTACAAGCCCTTGAATGTATTTCTTTAGCTTTAAATCTAGGTTCTGGAAACGATGTATGGTTTGTTGTTGGTTTTTATTTTCATTATCTGATAAAGAGAAATATTGATGTTGAAGAATATCCGTTACGTGCTTTGTTCGTCTAGGGTAAAGCAGTTGTTAGACGAATAGGGTTGAGGGGAATCATTGTTTGGTTTCCGTTTAATAATAAAGCACTTTTAGTTATATTAGAGATATCGCAAAAAGAGTTATGTATATACGTGCAAAATAAGTTATGAATAAAAACCATAGAACTAAAAAATTCAATAGCAATAATAACACATAACCGATGTCTTATAAAAATATTCTTTTTATATATGATTGCTGGAGTGCTACTACAGCCATTTTTTCCCCAAATAAATTGTTTCTTCCAGATTTGCAAAAGCCAAACTTTTAAATGAAAGTTCAGTTTGGCTAGCCTATACTTACCTCGCAGATTGATACATTATTAGTAAAAGCTTCTTCGGTTTCGTTTATATGAAGCTGAAGTTAAACACCAAAAAAATTCTGCAAAAAACTTCTCCGCGATGGACATCCTACCGCCGTATCTAAATACAATTAAATTAAAAAAACAAGTTTTTTTAACTGAAAGTAAGGAACGACATTAAAACTTAAAACGAACAGAAATTACTTCGTATATGAAAGGGGCTGCTTCCTCATCAACGCCCTGCTCTTTACACTAAAGTTTGACTCTTTCTCTAAACTCTACTTTTTAAAACAATAAAAAAATTTAGCGTAAAGAGCGGGGCGTCGACGAGGAAGCATCCCCTTTCATATACGAAGTATTTCAGTGCGTTTTAAGTTTTAATGTCGCTCCTTACTTTCAGTTAAAAAAACTTGTTTTTTTTTATTTAATTTCTGAACGTTTTTGAATCAATGCATGTTTTGATTTTGGCTCTCCGCAGAGGAATAACTAAAACGAAATTTGCATTTTTATTTTTTTGGCTAAATGGAATTTTCAGGTTGCTCTTGTGATTCCTCGGCACACTTTCTTTTCTTACTTTCTCTATCAGCCGCAAGCCTGTTTTCTTGCTGTTCTTGTGATTCCTCGGCACGCCTTCTTTTTTCACTTTCTCTTTTAGCGGCAAGTCTGGTTTTGCGTTGCTCTGGTAGTTCCTCGACACACCTTCGTTGACTTAAATTGCACATTACTAATCTAGCATTATCTCTTGAAGCCGCAAGCCTGTTTTCAAGTTGCTCTTGTGGTTCCTCGACACGCCTTCTTTTTTTACTTTCTCTTTAAGCAGCAAGTCTGGTTTCGCGTTGCTCTGGTAGTTCCTCGACAAGCCTTCGTTGACGTAAATTGCACATTCCTAATCTGTCCCTTTCTCTTTGAACCGCAAGCCTGGTTTTGCTTTTTGGTAACATTCTATAACATTGCCAGTTGGAGAAATCTCCACGTGCCAAGCTTGCTAAAGCTCAACAATTTATAATAAACTTCAAAATATTAAGTATCTTTTTTAAGGTTTTCAAATTACACTAATCTATTGTCAAAATATTTCGAAATATTTATGCAATTCCCAGTTTTTACATTTAAACCCTCAACACAAAATTTACATACAACTTATTTTTATCTATATAGAAGATATAATCTGGCGTAACAGACAAAGTGTAACAGACATAACACACAGACAACTTATTTTTATATATATAGAAGATAGATATATAGATTTTTTAGTTTTGTTTTTCTCCTTTATTTTTCAGTTTTTTTCCTTTTTTTCTTTTTTTTCTTTTTAGTTTTTAAAAACTTTCTCTTTTTTTCTCCTTTTTCTCTTTTTCTTTATGTAGTTTATCAGTGATTTCAACTTTTGCCGGAAGACACGGGCCGTAATGTCATGTCTATGAACCGCCGATTGTCCTTGAAGTAAGAGCTGCTGTATCTCGTCCCAAGATTGATTACATGTAAATTTAATAAATAAATCTGGAAGACCATAGAGACGAACATACGCAATAGCATCTTAAGAATATTCATGCATATGACGGGGACTGCCAGCATATGACGAAGGTTAAAATCGTTAATCTTCCAACATTTGTGGTATTACCGTCATTTACAACTGCATCACGCAAATGAATGTATTGTTCAGAGCGGAGCAGGGTCTGATTCAGACGGATATATAGCAAACGTTGTGATTCAGTTTTTGCATACATATCAACGACGTATTGGTGAAACAATTGATGGCATTTTAAAATATAATTGTCCTCATCCTGCCAAATCATTAGTCTATAGGAATAATAATGCATTGCACTCCATTTCTTATTCATTTCCTTATTAGTGGCTGGATTCATCAATTTAATATTAAAGTGATAGCCGTCGACTCCATCCCAAAATATGATAGGATATTTTAGGGTATCGTAGCATCGATGAGTTTCAGCAATTCTTACCAACTGAGCGTTTCGCTTATGAAGAATAATATATCGAGGTAAAAACTGATCACCGACCATAACAATTGCCACTTCGTCGATAGTTGGAGCATTGTATCTACGCACATGTTGGCCAGGAGGCGTTTTGTCAGCGGAAATAACATTTTTATGCGTATCAGTAGGCATCAAATCGATGGCTGTTTTGAACAGACGCACTAAATTATTATTTTCGTGGAAAAGATGTTGCAATTGGGAAACGATTATCCTTTCAACGTTGGGAGAAATTTTGCAACGTGTATTCAATTCAGAATTTCTATCACTGATGAAGTACAATTGTAAAAATTTATGATTCTCGCCTGAGAATGGTAGAAGTGACCCTGCTCTATGATAAATTTGCCCTTTTACTTTGAAAGTAGGCATAAATTGATCTTGATTTTCGATTTGGGCACCAAACAACGTCATTTGGAAACATGAGTTATATTTTCTGATGTTTGATAAAAAAAAAGCTTAGATTCTGACGTAGTTCCAGTAAGAAAAGTCTTCAATGGCTCTGGGAGTGCAGCCAGTAGAGGAAGTTTAACTTTCCCTGAGGCGCAACACATTCCCAATGTTTCACCTGTATCAAGAATTGTTTCAAGAACCTATATATATCAAAATAGGTTGTATGTCTGTTATGTCTGTTACACTATGTCTGTCACGCCAGATTATATCTTCTATATATATAAAAATAAGTTGTATGTTTTTTTCTTTTTTTCTTTTGTTTTTTTTAGTACTTTACTTTTTTTTACTTTTTTTCTTTTTTTTTAGTTTTCTTTTTTTTATTTGTTAGTTTCTTTTCTCCTTTTTTAGTTTTTCTTTTTTTTCCTTTTTAGTTTTTCTTCTTTATTAGTTTTTTTCGTGTTTTTTGTTTTTCTCTTCTTTAGTTTTTTCTTTTGTTTTTTCTTTAGTTCTTTTGTTTTCTTAGCTTTTTCTTTTTCTTTTTCTTTTTTTTTAGTTTTTACCTTTTTTTAGTTTTTTTTTAGTTTTTTTCCTTTTTAAAGTTTTCTCTTTCTTATTTTTTTCAATTTTTTTTCTTTTTTGTTTTTAGTTTTTTAGTTATTTACCTTTTTTAGTTTTTTCAGTTTTTTCTTCTTTTTTTAGTTTTCTTTTTTTCTTTATTTTTTTAGTTTTTTCTCCTTTATTAGTTTTCCTTTTTATTTTTTTCTGTTTTTAGTATTTTCTGTTTCTAGTTATTTTTCTTTTGTGATTTTTTTCCTTTTATATTTTTTTCTTTTTTTAGCTTTTTTAGTTTTTTAGTTTTTTCTTCTTTTTTTTAGTTTTTTACCTTTTATTTTTAAGTTTTTTCTTCTTTTATTTTTTTCTTTTTATATTTTTTTCTTTTTCAGTTTTTCTTTCTTTTTTTCTTTTAATGTATTTTTTTTTGCAACGGAGCTTATTCAAAAGATCTAGTCTTTAGAAAAGAAATTCGAGATGACTATAACTAATTTGTAAATTTTCTTGTGGTTACTTATTAATTCAAACCCTATAATTATAACTTGAAGAATCATACGCAAGATTGTACATAATTATAAGTACCTTGTGATGGTAAAGTGGATCAGACCTTGTGCTAAATGCATATTCACTCAGGTTCATATACCTCCATTGCAAGGAATAATGTGTTGAAGCGCAATATTGAGACCCATGAGTCTTGACGGCTAACATAAAGATGGCACAAGTCTAAACAACCACGAAGAGATATTCCGAATTTTTGTCTAACTCGAATTGCATCACCTAGAATCCCAACTCCGACTTTGATTATATTTACGTTTTCTAACATATTTGTAATTTTCGGCAGAATTTCGTTAACTTTGCAGAGTCGGACTAAAAGACATTCTCCAGAATGTGAAGAAAGTTGCATTAATACAACCGGCACTTCTTTATTTTCGGGCACCCACTCGCTTTCATTCATGCATCAAAGTGACTTCCTTGTGAAACGCGGGATTGAACCAGCAAACTTCTAGTTAAGAGCACTGACCTAAACACTTCAAGTTTTACTACGTAGTTTATCAGTGATTTCAACTTTTGCCGAAAGACACGGGCCGTAACGTCATGTCTATGAACCGCCGATTGTCCTTGAAGTAAAAGCTGCTGTATCTCGTCCCAAAATTGATTACATGTAAATGTAATAAATAAATCTGGACGACCATAGAGACGAACATACGCAATAACATCTTGAGCATATTCATGCATATGACGGGGACTGCCAGCATATGACGAAGGTAAAATCGTTAATCTTCCAACGTTTGTGGTATTACCGTCATTTACAACTACATCTCACAAATGAATGTATTGTTCAGAGCGGAACTTAGTCTGATTCAGAAGGATAAATAGCAAACGTTCTGATTCAATTTTTGTATACATATCAACGACGTATTGGTGAAACAATTGACGGCATTTTAAAATATAATTGTCTTCATCCTGCCGAATCATTAGTCTATAGGAGTAATAATGCATTGCCCTGCATTTCTTATTCATTTCTTTGTTAGTGGCTGGATTCATCAATTTAATATTAAAGTAATAGCCGTCGGCTCCATCCCAAAAATGATAGGATATTGTAGGGCATCGTAGCATCGATGAGTTTCAGCAATTCTTACCAACTGAGCGTTTCGCTTATGAAGAATAATATCTCGACGTAAAAACTGATCACCAACCATAACGATTGCCACTTCGTCGATAGTTGGAGCATTGTATCTACGCACATGTTGGCCAGGAGGCGTTTTGTCAGCGAAAATAACAATTTTATGCGTATCAGTAGGCATCAAATCGATGACTGTGTTGAACAGACGCACTAAATTATTATTTTCGTGGAAAAGATGTTGCAATTGGGAAACGATTGTCCTTTCAACGTTGGGAGAAATTTGTCAACGTGTATTTAATTCAGAATTTCTATCACTGATGAAGTACAATTGTAAAAATTTATAATTTTCGCCTGAGAATGGTAGAAGGGACCCTGCTCTATGATAAATTTGCCCTTTTACTTTGAAAGTAGGCATAAATTGATCTGGATTTTCGATTTGGGCACCAGACGACGTCATTTGGAAACATGAATTATATTTTCTGATCTGTGATAAAAAAAAAGCTTAGAATCTGACGTAGTTCCAGTAAGCAAAGTCTTCATTGGCTCTGGTGGTGCAGCCAATAGAGGAAGTTTAACTTTTCCTGAGGCGCAACACATTCCCATTGTTTCACTATTGAATTTCACCATTGAAGGCCTTGCAATAGGGACAAATTTTAGACATAGTCCCGATTTGAACACATCTACTATAATCATCGACTGGGCTGTACCTGAACGCCAGGCGAAAATTTTCAAGTTGCTCTTGTGATTCCTCGGCACGCTTTCTTTTCTTACTTTCTCTATCAGCCGCAAGCCTGTTTTCTTGCTGTTCTTGTGATTCCTCGGCACGCCTTCTTTTTTCACTTTCTCTTTTAGCAGCAAGTCTGGTTTCGCGTTGCTGTGGTAGTTCCTCGACACGCCTTCATTGACGTAAATTGCACATTCTTAATCTAGCATTATCTCTTGAAGCCACAAGCCTGTTTTCACGTTGCTCTTGTGATTCCTCGACACGCCTTCTTTTTTTACTTTCTCTTTCAGCAGCAAGTCTGGTTTCGCGTTACTCTGGTAGTTCCTCGACACGCCTTCGTTGACGTAAATTGCACATTCCTAATCTGGCCCTTTCTCTTTGAACCGCAAGCCTGGTTTTGATATTTGGTAACATTCTATAATATTGACAGTTGGAGAAATCTCCATGTGCCAAGCTTGCTAAAGCTCAACAATTTATAATAAACCTCAAAATTTTAAGTATCTTTTTTAAGGTTTTCAAATTAAATTAATCTATTGTCAAAATATTTCGAAATATTTATGCAATTCCCAGTTTTTACATTTAAACCTTCAACACAAAAATACATACAACTTATTTTTATAGATATAGAAGATATAATCTGGCGTAACAGACAAAGTGTAACAGACATAACACACAGACAACTTATTAATATAAGACATACAGTCTTATATTATCCTTGTTACACAGCAATAAAAATACTAAAAACCTTGCGATGGTGTACTGGAAAAGTCCTCATCTTTTAAGTGAAGGTTCGCAGGTTCGATTCCATGCGTCGCAAGGAAAGGAATTCTTCATGGTAGACGAGATTAGTCAGTATCCCGGGCTTGGGGATTGTAAAAATTCTCTGCTTGCCACCTTTTTTTTAGTTTTTTCTCTTTTTTTCTTTTTTTTAGTTTTGTAGCTTTTTTAGTTTGTTTAGATTTTTCTTTTTAGTTTTTTTCTTTTTTTTAGTTTTTTTTAGTTTTTCTCTTTTTTGTTTTTATTTTTTTATTTTATTCTTTTTTTATTTTTATTTTATTTAGTTTTTTTAGTTTTTTTTTAGTTTTTTACCTTTTTTTTCTTTTTTAGTTTTCATTTTCATCTGTATTTTTAAAATATAATTTATATTTTTGAATATAATTGAATACTTGATTGATATAGCGCAGTAGAGAAAATGGAAGTGACTTGAACTCACATCCTTCGAATTTGCAAGAGAGCATTAAAGCCAATGTACTGCGGTAATGGTTAACACATATTGTATTATTGAATACTTGATTAATATAGTGGTAGAGAAAATGGAAAGGGAATGAAAATGTACAGCTAACCGTTTTTTAAATGATTGCCATTGAGCTGTGTTTTTTCTTTTTCTCCTCTTTTACTTTTTCCTTTTTTTCAGTATTTTCTTTTTTAGTTTTTTTTTTTTTTAGTTTTTCTCGGTAGAGAAAATGGAAAGGGACTGAAAATGTACAGCTAACCGTTTTTTAAATGATTGCCATTGAGCTGTGTTTTTTCTTTTTTTCCTCTTTTACTTTTTCCTTTTTTTCAGTATTTTCTTTTTTAGTTTTTTTTTTTAGTTTTTCTCTTTTTTAGTTTTTTTCTTTTTTATTTTTATTTTTTTAGTTATTTCTTAATTATTTCTTTTTTTAGTTTTTATTTTTTTTTCTTTCTTAGTTTTTCTTTTATAGTTTTCATTTTCTTTTTAGTTTTTTCTTTTTTAGTTTTTCTTCTTTTTAGTTTCTTCTTTTTTTCTTTTTATAGTTTTTTAGTTTCTTTTATTGATTGTTTGTTTTTCTTTTTTTCTTTTATTTTTAAATTTTTTAACTTTGTTTATTTTTTTAGTTTTTTCTTCTTTTTTAGTTTTCTTTTTTTATTTTTTATTTTTTTCCTTTTTCCTTTTTTCCTTTCTCCTTTTTTTTCTTTTTTTTATTTTTTAGTTTCTTTTTTTTTAATTTGTATTCTTTTTCAGTTTTTTCTTCTTTTTTTTAAGTTTTTATCTTTTGTTTCTTTTTAGTTTTTTTAGTTTTTCTTCTTTTTTTAGTTTTCTTTTTCTTTTTTAGTTTTTTCTCTTTTTTTAGTTTTTCTTTTTTTTAGTTTTTTTCTTTTTTGAGTTTTTTCTTTTTTAGTTTTTTCTTTTTTATTTTTTTTTATTTTTTAGTTTTTTTATTTTTTAGTTTTTTTTTAGTTTTTCTTTTTAGTTTTTTTTTCTTTTTTCTAGTTTTTTAGGTTTTTCAGTTTTTTAGTTTTCTCCTTTTTTTCTTTTTATTTTTTTTTAAGTTTTAGTATTTTTCTTTTTTTAGTTTTCTTTTTCTTCTTTTTGATATATAGATAGTGTAACAGATGGACATACAACTTATTTTTATATAGATAGATATAGATTGACAAGAAATGAGTAACAGACAAAATGAAATTTAGGCTAAATGGCAATCAGGAACATGATACAGGCCAATGGGGGCAAAAACAGGGCTGTATAATTGGAATTCAAAGAATATGGTGATTTTTTAGTGAAATAAACACTTCCTTGGCTAGTTTAGGACTTCTAATTGATTAGCCTACTGAAATTTTCCTATCCTATGTAATTGAAATATTTTTTCTTTTTTAGTAGAGCATTAAGACAATCGATCACACTGAAAAATATCAAGAGTATCTTGAATGGAATGACTAAAAAAAGACAAATGAAAACCACAACGTGCAATCTTACAATTAAACTTCTTGCCATACAAACTGTATTAAGCTACCCAGCTCTGAAATAATTGCTGAAGGTGCATTTCCCTGTACAATTAAAAACAGGCCTAAGGCCCCAGCCTCTTCCTTGTCAGAACTTCACATAATTCAAGCAATACAATATATTTTACATGGGACAAATGTTGCTATTTTCGAAGTTATCCATAGCGATTCAAGGGACACATGGTCGGATAAGAATTTGTTGTTATTCTTAGGGGGTTAGACCCGGATAAGTGGAAAAGTAATCGGACAAGTAAACAAACACGGGGATAATGACAATTCTGTTTCATCAGAATTTGTATTTATTTTAATATTTCAGTTCGGGTAGATTAGAGTTTTATCCATAACAAAGAATGTTTGCTTCTATTGCTGCAGACATAATTTAGAGTTCTTTCCTTACTATAGTTTAAATACAACTGAGGTAAAAAAGTAGCCTTTCCAGATTATTAGAGAATAGATGGTATTTTCAGGAATGGTCATAATATTGCAGTGTTATTTTAAAATCTTTTCGAAAGACTACATTTTTGTATATAATTTACTAGGTTGTATAGTTTTTAATAGAAACTACATCTTTGTATTTATTATTCTAGGACTGGTAATTATTTTTTCCCAGAGGTCAGAAATATAAAGATATCATTAAAACAAATGTTTGCGATTTTTAAAAAGCCTATTTCCACCTGAAAATTTCACCTGAAAATTCCAACATCAAGTACTCTATAATTGAGTCTAATTGGTAGGCCTGTGTAGCACAGAGGGGAAATGTGCGTTAGAGCCGAAGAGGATCCACAGGACGCAGGTTCAACTCCTGCCACAAGCAATTAGTTAGAAATTAGTCAATTTAAAATTAAAGAAAACTTCTATTAATAACTATTACCTTATATTTTTAGTAATATTTTTACTTGGGGATATGCTGTCTTTTGATAACAAAACAAGTTTGGTGCCACTGCTGCAGACATAATTTAGAGTTTGTTTCTTACTACAGTTTATATACAACTGAGGTAAAAAAAAAAGTATTTACAGACTATTAAAGAAAAGATGTTTTTTTCGGGATTGGTCATAATAGTGCAATATTTTAAAATCTTTTAGAAAGACTACATTTTTTGTATATAATTTACATTGCATTGCCTTCACTATAAAATTACTATAAATACTTTAACGTAAAGAGATAGGTATTGAGGAGGAGGCGAACCCCCTCATATATGTGATAATTTCTGTTCGTTTTAAGTTTTAAATTTCCGGATTTGCATTAGCCTTCTAGTTTTATTTTGGAAAAAGCATGATTTTTGGCAATCCCCTCAGAGGGCCGGGAATTTGTCAGATACGACCTATTGTATGATACAAAATAATGGCAAAAAACAGAAATCTATAGTATCTATTCCAAGATTACTTATCTGAAAAGTCTGATTACTTGTCCCTAGTGGTTCACGTAACGTTCCCCGTGTTTATTTACTGGTCCGATTACTTTTCCAACTAATCCAAGCGTTTTATGAGATGCATATGACGTACGAGGTTAGTCGGATTACCTCCTTGAACGCTCAGGATAACTTTTCCGTGTGCTTACGCTTGCTAACCCAGAAAAAAAGATTTAAAGTATTTTTTTTGGTCTTTATTGACAAAATAATGTACTATGTTTTTCAGCGCCAAAATTTGTTAGGTTAGGATTGGTCAAAAAGTGCTGTAGTTTGAATTTGCAATAGAAGCAATAATTATATTTGTAAAGAACATACAAAGAGGCATCAAGGGGTATATTCACTGTATTTGAAAGGCAAAAATATGAACAACAAAAAATTTACCCCCAGCCTGCTTAATGTGCAAATATACAGCTTAAATTATATATTTTAAACTATCTATCTATATATATATATATATATATATATATATATATATATATATATATATATATATATATATATATATATATATATATATATATATATATATATACTAGCTGTTGGGGTGGCGCTTCGCGCCACCCCAACACCTAGTTGGTGGGGGCGCTTCGCGCCCCCCCCAAGCCCCCCCGCGCGCGTAAGTCGTTACGCGCCATAATAGTTACGCGCCATTGTAGTTGTGTCCCTATGTCCCACCTGTGAATATAGATATATATATATATATATGGTTTTAACTACGTAAAACTTGCGAATATACAACATTCTTTGCTGTCCCATTGTCTTTGCATATAAATAGATTGTCAGGTTATCCCCCTGTTTCCCCCGGTGTCCCCGTTGTAGTTGTGTCCCTGTGTCCCGGTCGTCATTTATATTCCCTGTGTCCCGGGTCCCGGTCATCATTTGTATCCCGGTGTCCCGGTCTGTATATACATTCGTTTTTTAGTTTTGTTTTTCTCCTTTATTTTTTTCCTTTTTTTTTCTTTTTTAGCTTATTTAGATTTTTAGATTTTTTAGTTTTTTTTATTAGTTTTTAGTTTTTATTTCTTTTTAGTTTTTTTGTCCCGGTCGTCATTTATATCCCCCTGTTTCCCCCGGTGTCCCCGTTGTAGTTGTGTCCCTGTGTCCCGGTCGTTATTTATATTCCCTGTGTCCCGGTCGTCATTTGTATCCCGGTGTACCGGTCTGTATATACATTCGTTTTTTAGTTTTGTTTTTCTCCTTTATTTTTTTCCTTTTTTTTTCTTTTTTAGTTTATTTAGATTTTTAGATTTTTTAGTTTTTTTATTAGTTTTTAGTTTTTTTTTCTTTTTAGTTTTTTTGTAGTTTTTACCTTCTTTTTAGTTTTGTTAATTTTTTTTTTTACTTGTGTCCTGGTCGTCATTTATACTCCCTGTGTCCCGGTGCTTTGTTGATTGCTAATCGAACATTCCTTTTGTCCTGGTCGCTTTCTCTTTGAGTGTCGTCATTTATTTTTTTCTTTTTTAGTTCTTTTAGTTTTTACCTTTTTTAGTTTTTTTTTAGTTTTTAGTTTTTTTAGTTTTTTACCTTTTTTTAGTTTTTTTAGTTTTTTAGCTTTTTTATTTTTTTTATTAGTTTTTAGTTTTTTTGTAGTTTTTGCCTTTTTTTTTAGTTTTTTGTCCTGGTCGCTTTCTCTTTGAGTGTCGTCATTTATTAGTTTTTTCCTTTTTTTTTTTAGTTTTTTATTGGTTTTTACCTTTATTTTAGCTTATTTTTCAGTTTTTTCCTTTTTTTTAGTTTTTTTTTATTTTTTATTTTTTTTAGTTTTTTACCTTTTTTTAGTTTTTTTAGTTTTTTTAGTTTTTTAGCTTTTTTACTTTTTTTATTAGTTTTTAGTTTTTTTTTGTAGTTTTTGCCTTTTTTTAGTTTTTTCAGTTTTTTTTTTAGTTTTTTATTGGTTTTTACCTTTATAGTTTTTTTAGTTTTTTAGCTTTTTTATTTTTTTTATTAGTTTTTAGTTTTTTTGTAGTTTTTGCCTTTTTTTAGTTTTTTCAGTTTTGACGTCACCTAATCCAGTTTTTTCAGGTGACGTCACCTGACACATCCATCCACACATCCATCCACACATCCACAGACAGACAACTTATTTTTATATATATAGATAAATAAGTTGAATGTGGATGTGTCTGTCAGGTGACGTCATGTGTGTTGACTGACGTCATGAAGTTAGCTGTCGTCATTTGAATGTACCCGGTCCGACATCCTTTGAGTATTTGAGAACTGTAAACGGTACTATACATGACACTTACCGTAGTGCATGCCAAGCTCTGAATTTATTGGAGAATGACCAACACTGGGATAACTGCATCAATGACGCGTGCGAAACGTCAACTCCAAGTCAAATTCGTGCATTGTTTGGCATCATACTAACAACTTACTCTCCATCAGCCCCTACAGATTTATGGGAAAAATATAAATCAATTATGTCCCAAGATATACTCCATCGAAAACAGTTAGAGACGTCAGATATGACTTTTGATTTTACATCAGAAATTTATAACTACACTTTAGTTATTATAGAAGATTTGTGTGTATGTATGGCAAACAAACCTCTTCAGAATTTGGGAATGCCTTCACCTAATCGTACCGCTGCTGTTTCGACATGTGTAGAATTGGATCGTGAACAAAGTTACAGTACGAGTAATCTATTGTCGTATGTACAAAATAACATTTCCAAGTTAACGTCAGAACAAAAAGACATTTATGATACGATAATGCATTGCGTCGATAACAACGTTAGAGAAATTTTCTTTTTGGATGCGCTAGGAGGTACTGGTAAAACGTTTGTGATAAAACTGATTCTCGCGTCAACTCGATCAAAAATTATATAGCGTTGGCAATTGCGTCGTCCGGAATAGCTGCAATGTTGCTACCTGGTGGAAGAACTGCTCATTCCGCTTTGAAATTGCCTCTGAATTTTCATTCTACAGAAACTCCCACGTGCAATATTTCCAAATCATCTGGAATGGGTAAAGTATTGCAGCAATGCAAACTTATTATTTGGGACGAGTGCACAATGGCACACAAAAAATTGCTCGACGCTCTGGATAAATGTTTGAAAGATTTGCGAGGGATTTCGAAACCCTTTGGCAGCACATTAATATTGCTTGCGGGAGATTTCAGGCAAACATTACCTATAATACCTAGATCAGCCCCTGCAGACGAAATGAATGCTTGCCTGAAAAATTCTACTTCATGGGCACACGTAAAAACATTAAAATTAACTACAAATATGCGTGTCCGATTGCAAAACGATGACTCTGGTCAAATATTTTCAGATCAATTGCTGGCAATTGGAAACGGAAAGCTCCCAGTAGACTCAATTTCAGGACGTATACAACTACCTGCTAAATTCTGTAATTTAGTGACGTCCAAAAATGAATTGATTGAAACAGTATTTCCGAATATTCTAAACAATTATAAAAATAATAAATGGCTAAGTGAAAGAGCGATTTTTGCACCCAAAAATATAGACGTCCACGAAATCAACAATATTGTTTTGACCAAGATTCGAGACCAGGCAGTCCTTTACAGTCGACACAGTTTTGGAACCAAATGAGGCGGTTAATTATCCATCTGAATTTTTAAATTCCGTGGATCTTTCAGGGTTTCCACCACACGCGCTACAACTAAAAATAGGCGTACCAATAATACTGTTAAGAAATATCAACCCACCAAAGCTTTGCAATGGCATGCGACTTGTCGTAAAAAAACAAACAATGGAAAACGTAATAGAGGCCACAATCTTGACAGGGCCTTTTGAGGGTGAGGCTGTTCTTATTCCTCGCATTCCCATGATTCCAACGGATCTGCCTTTTCAATTTAAATGATTACAATTCCCAATTCGATTAGCATTTGCAATCACCATCAACAAAGCTCAAGGTCAATCATTAGAAAAATGTGGTATAGATCTTAATACTGATTGTTTTTCCCATGAAAAATTGTACATTGCATGTTCAAGGGTTGGTAAACCTGACAATCTATTTATATGCAGCGACAATTGGACAGCGAAGAATGTTGTATATTCGCAAGTTTTACGCAGTTAATTTGTATTGTATCTATCTATCTATCTAAATAAAACGAGTTGTGTGTATGCATGTTTGTTTGTTTGTAAAAAGAGCGTTTGCATATGACGTCATTATTAGTACATAAGGCTTTGTATATGCACAGACAACGGGAAAACCAAGAATGTTGTATATTCGCAAGTTTTAGGTAGTTCAAAACACATATATAAATCTATCTATATTCATAGGTGGTACACAGGGACACAATTACAATGGCGCGTAACTAATATGGCGCGTAACGACTTACGCGCGTGGGGGGGGGGGCTTGGGAAGGGCGCGAAGCGCCCCCACCAACTAGGTGTTGGGGTGGCGCGAAGCGCCACCCCAGGATTCGAGACCAGGCAGTCCTTTACAATCGACACAGTTTTGAAACCAAATGGTGCGTCTGTTACACTATCTATATATATATAAAAATAAATTGTACGTTTGGTTGTACGCATATGACGTCATGATAAGTATATAAGACTTTGCATATGCCGTCATTATCAGTATATAAGGGGGATTCAAAGGGAAATTTTAGTATAAATTCTACAATGGCAAAAGAAACAGCCGAGGAAACCGCTGAAAGAGCTAATTCAAATGGAAATTTTAATATAAATCCTACAATGGCAGAAGAAACAGCCGAGGAAGCTACTCAAAGAGTGTATGTGTAGAGTTCTATCAATAACAAAACAAGTGTGGTCCTACTGTTGCAGACATAATTTAGAGTTTGTTCCTTACTACAGTTTAAATACAACTGAGGTAAAAAAAATAGTACTTCCAGACTATTAAAGAATAGATGTTTTTTTAGGATTGGTCATGATAGTGCAGTAATATTTTAAAATCTTTTAGAAAGACTAAATTTTTTCTATATAATTTACATTGCATTGCTTTCACTACAAAATTACTATAAATGCTTTAACGTAAAGAGATAGGTATTGAGGAGGAGGCGGACCCCCTCATATACGTAATATTTTCTGTTCGTTTTAAGTTGAAATTTCCGGATTTGCATTAGCCTTCTAGTTTTATTTGGAAAAAGCTTGATTTTCTGCAATCCCTTCAGAAGGCTGGGAAATTGTTTGGTTAGGCTAGGATCTTTACTAATATCTGTTCCCGTAGTTAGAGCTAGCGTTCGTATACTGCTATATTATAACCTTCTATTATTGTTGGCACGAGGTTTCGACTAGTCTTTAGATGTATCTAGAATTCTGCTACCGTCTGAGCGCTTGCTTCGAGCAGTTTAATCTTTTCTTTCACTACACCGACCAACGAACGCTTGCCACATTTTATTATATAGTTCGATGCTAGATTGTCGCTGCGACCAGCAATTGCAGGGGCTGATTCCTGAGACAATTCTCTGTTTTTGAGCACACACTCGATAGCTTCAAGCCATGTAAATTTAACTTCCCTAGTGGTGGGTAGCGCAGTCAGCCTTGCTGAAGGAAATCTGTCTTATCTGCGAGAGGTATAGGTAAGTCTAATTAGCAGGTTGATAGGATTCGTGTCCCTTCCTTGATGTGATCATAATTATTGCTATTAGGCAGTTCAGAGAATGCTAAACCTTCTCTAAAACTCTTAGGATCAGGTTAAATGGAGGAAAGGCATAGCTGTGTTTGTCCGACCAAACATGGACTGTGGAATATGTGCCAATCACAAGAAAATCTGGAACGAATGAGAAATACGCGTCGATCATCCAGTTGAACCGAGTTGTGAATAGATCGAATTCTGGTTATCTTACTCCTTTGACAGTGCTCTGAAGACATTCTCGTTGAGACTCCATTCCGCGAGCAGACCTTTTACTTCTCGTGAAGGTGTGTCTGGTACTGGCTTTATTTTGATGTGTTTTGCCCTCTACTGAATGTTTAGGGTCATCTTAATCTCAAGGAGTTTTATCTGCCCTCTTTGTTTATGTAGTTGAGCACTGTCGAGTTGTCTGTCACTACCATGACTGCCTTGTTTTGCTTTTTTTATCTCCTCTGTAAAGGCTTCGACCGTGATGGTTGCAGATCTCATCTCGATGCAATTTATGTAAAGAGATTTCTCTTCTGGAGATCAAGTCTCCGAAGTATCCCGATATAAGTTTTTTAGATATCCTACCCACCCGTAAGTTGAAATGTTGGTGAATCCTGTCTTAGAAACTAGGCCTTGAGAGGAGGGCCTAGACTTAGCATATCTTTGTTGAGCCATAATAAAAATACCTCATTTGATCTCTGTCGTAACCAGGATCTTTAAATCTTTGTTGTTCCATGACCTGTCTCTCAACCGAGTATTAGTAAATGATATTTTCTGAGATGCAGTAGGTTGAGAGGAATTGCTTTTGAGCCAGTGTTGATGATTCCGACATGCTTCATCAGTTGTCTTACTGAGATAGGCAATTTTTCCTAAGCTGTCCTAATTTTATGGATCAAGTTCTGAATCCGGGTTCTTTTCCGGGGTTAGGTAAACCTTGCTCACCTCCAGGTCTACTAGAAATTAAGAAAATCTGATCCGTCGCCTGTATTGCAATTCTGATTTATCGCTCAGCGTGACTCCAAGTCTGTGCAAAAGAATCATAATGGTATTTACATTGTTCTGTACTACTGAATTTTGGTAATTGTGTAGAAGTCACTCATCCATATAAGCATGCAGTTGGATAATTTGCAGGTGACCACAGCCATGAGGGCACAAACCACGTGGCAGTATTGGCAGGAATTGGGCTAGCCAAAAATGTGCACTTTGAGCTAATAAAATTTGTATTTGGAAGTTGAACCCAAACCTCATTCTATGATTGAGGTCCTTAAATTAGGCAAAAAACAGAAAATACTTTCAAGAGATAATTATCTTGGTTTATTTCTAATCTCCTGAGCCAAGTCAGGAATTGATTTCAAGAAAGCATTTTTTGTCATCAAATTTGATATGAGTATCAAATTTGAGCACGGTCTAGAAAGAATATTTGAAAGATGTTGCTGACATCTATTGACAGATTTCAAGAACTTAATCAGTTTTGAAATAGTGCCGGAAGAGACCGTGTCTGCCCTTAAAATTTTTGTGACAATACCTAACATGAGGTCACTGTATGACACCATGCTCAGAGCCACTCGTGTGTAAAACTCTAAGGCCAAGAATGACTTTTTGTCAACTAATATGATTTTTTTTGTCCTCTACTTATCCAGTTGGTGGCAAAAAATGGACTTCAAATTGACAAGCCATGCCTTTAAAGCTAAAGGTGTGTCATAACATTTATAAGCTCTCGCTTAGTCAGGGATGCTGAGAGGATCAAAGAAAGTACGACGTTTTGAAAAGATATATTCTTTGATATTATAAATATATACTTTCAGCCAACTATAAATATTTATAATTAGACACTGGAATTAAATTCAGCTATAATAACCAGAACAACTTATTTCATGTTAGAACAGCACTATAGGTCACCACTGTAGGTGTTACAACACTATGCAATGACGATCTGTACGTCCAAGTTGTCGTGAGCTTGTGTAATGGCAGCCTATATTACCAAGGCTTTACGACCCAATGTAATGACGATCTGTGCGTCCAAGGCGTTATGACCTTATATAATGAAGGCCTGTACACCCAAGGTGTTATGATCTTATGTGATGACGGCCTGTGTACCCAAGGC
>NC_088863.1:19506081-19531081 GCF_032884065.1 Artemia franciscana
AAAGAGGAATTTTTTCAAAATCGCTGGAAATAATGACAAGGGGGTGTGGTTTGCCATCAAAATCGCAGTGGCAACGTCTGTAACCGAGGGGCAGAAGTGGGGGAATCGGAAATGCATATCACTATTCAAAAATATTATATAAAAAATACCTAAGGAATAATAAGATTGGCTTGTATAAACACAAAGTAAAGGATTTAAAGCGGATTTTTTTCAAAATATCTGAAAGTAATGTAGGAATGATAGTGTGTGCGATGTGGGTGCCACAGGCCCGCCGTATAATGCCAAGGTGGGGCATAAGCAACTACAGGGGTATCACGAAGGTGTTGGCTTGCAAAAACACGAATCAGTTGTTTTAAAGATAATTTTTATCAAGAAAATATCTGAAATTGCTTTTGGAATGACAATATGTGTCACAGTTATGGCACGGGCCAGCCACATATTGCCACGGAGGGGGCATGAACGGTGTTGCTGTTCGAAAATGAAAGAAATATACAAATGATTGTTTCAAGCTATGATTTAGCTCAAAAAGAGACGAGAATAATCAAATGCGTGCTTCAAACGACTTGCATTTGCTTAAAAATATGGATGTTTGTAACAAAAAATGGATTCTTGTTTGAAATATGGTCGATTTTACGCTATAGGATTATTTTTGTAGGAAAATGACTGAAAATGCCTTAGGAATCATAATATATGTCACAGGGAAGCCACAAGGGCACCGCATATTGCCATGGTTGGGCGTGAAGCGTGTTGATGCTTAAGAACTAAGACAATATGCAAATCACAGCTTCCACAAACGAATTGATGTAAAGTTTAATTTGTATGAAAAAAGGTCTGAAAATTCTTGGAATGATTTTGTGTTCTACATAGATGCCAAAGGCCCGCTGCATAATCCCATGGTTGGGCATGAACTGTGTGATATTCGAAAATCGAAGAAAATATGCAAATCAACGATACAAACTGTGGCCTTGCTCAAAACCAGCTGAAAAATATCAAATGTATGTTTTAAATGCCTTGCATTTGCTTAAAAACATGATATTTGTGACAAAAAATGGATTCCTGCTGGAGATATGGTCAATTTTATATTAAAGGGTTTATTCTTGGAAAATGGCTGAAAATGCTTCAAGAATGATAAATTTTCTCACAGCGATAACATGGGGTATCCACATAATGTCACATTTCTGGAATTTTGTATACTTATCTTTCATATCTGAGTTTTTCCAGTGTTCCAGTGTTCCTTCAATTTTTTTTATCTTCTGTTTTCCAGTGTTTGTTTCTGCATTCCCTTATTTTTACTAGTAGAAGTAAAACTTGCTGTTTCACGCCAAAGAAACCTCCCCCGCGCTTTAAACAGAGTTTCGGGAAAAACTAAAAAAATACGGTTATAATTGTGGATCCTCAGCAATACCTTTTAAAGAAATGATAAGGTGAATAATTTTCATTCAGTTTTAAATATAGAACAGATAACTGGCTAGTGAAATCATTTGCAAAATAAAAGGTCTAAGGCCGAGGCTCCATAACAACTTACGGACTTCATTACCTAACTGAACCTGTCCTTGTCTAGCTTGCGTCAGAAAATTAATAAGAATGTAAAGACCAGGTGTACTCAACAGATAAATAATCAATAACACCTGCACATTGGGCGAATACCTTTGTTGTTTATCTGCCTAGTGAAATCATCTGCGCAATGATGCTGACGCAACACTTCATTGACTTCAATGAAGCTAGACAAGGACTTTACCAGTCCTTGTCTAGCTCACGTCAAACAATTAATAACAAAGTACTTTAAAATTCCGATCTATAATCAATTATACCTGCTGGTTGGTAGGCCCCCATAGGAATTGTTTGCTAGACCCCCTGTCGGATTTGCCTGCTAGCCCCTCCCTTGTTGGAATTGGTTTGTAGGGCTCTCACTGAAATTGGTTGCTAGATGCCCATTAGAATTTACTTCTAGGTACCCTTAGAAATGGTAGTGATCCCCCTCCCTGTTGGGATTGGTTGCTAGGGGCTTTGTCAGAATTGCCTCATAAGTTTCCCTGTTGGAATAGGTTGCTAAGGTCACCGCTGGAATTAGTTTCTAGGGTCCACGCTGAAATTAGTTACTAGGGAAGCGTTGGAATAGGTCACTAGGCTTCCCTCGTTGGTATTGGTTGCTAGGGCTTAGGTGGAATTCGTCGCTAGGCCCCCGTCGGTCGCTTCGTCTTGAAAAAGGTCTTGAGGGGAAAAATCTCGAAAAAAAATTCCTAAGGAAAAAACATCTCGAAGAAAATGTCTAAAATAAACATCTGGAAGACATAATACCTCTCGAAGAAAAAACATCTCGAAGAAAATGTCTCGAAGAAAAAATACTGGAAAAAGCACATCTAGAAATGAAAAACAGCTCGAAGGAAAAATATATCAAAGAAAATGTTTTGAAAAAAATCTCGAAAAAACATCTCGAAAAAATATTTGCTAAGTATTACGTAACAACCATGTGTTCATCATTCTCAGTTGCAGCCGGGATTCATCACTTGACTAGCGGACCGTAAGCTCTAGCAAAACAAGGCGTGCGAGATTACATCATTTTTAGAAATAAGGATTGTACTGATTTCATTTCCTACAACTGGAGATTCCCACTTGACTGCTGGGCCCTGAAGATTTTATACCTGGCTCTCGTAGGTCTTTGAACAACTAACGTAATAACCTTGAAAGAATTCTCGAAGAAAACATTTGCATAAGTAAAAAATTATACGAGCCAACTGCATATTGTACTACATAACAAACAGGTGCGCGTAATAAATACTAACGTCTTGAGGGATTAGTAACTTCAAGTACACCCCCTATGGGCACACTCTGACCTAGAATAAAGTCACTACTTCTGTGTGTCAAATCTATACAATCCATTGTATCAAGTGCTTAATCTGATATTCTTTCTTATCTTTTTTTTCTCAGATGACCTCTGCCTTTTTAATATTTTCTTTGTTTTTTTATTTTTAATTTCTATACTTCATGGTATGCAGTTTCCCAATACCCCATGTTGTTTATGATCGTTCATTTTAATTTCTGTTCGTAGTCAATCAATCAATCATCAAAGATTTCATTAATACTTAAACATTTGTAAACGTAAAAAAGTTATTTGGTCCAAGAAGCTTTGCTTGTTATGGGCCATACAACACAAAAAGGGAGCACTAAAAAAAAAAAAATTATACCCTAAATCAAACAATACATTTGGAATGAGGATTAAGGAGAATAAACACTAGCATGCAGTAAAAAAAGGAAAAAAAGAAAAAAAATGAAAGTAATTACAATAATAGAGATAAGTAGAAACCAAGAAAGTAGAGAAACATGAAAGACAAAGTTGATATTAGGAGATAAGAAAAAAAAAGAAAAAAAGACAAATAAACGAAGACTTTAGAAGTTAAGAAGATTCCTAAAAACAATTTTAAAAAGAATAGGAGAGGGATATATCTGTTTGAAAAGAATCCCAAAAAGGAGAAACAATAGGAAAAGAGAAAAAAAAAAGAAAAATTAAAACAAAAGAGGGAGAGAGGGAGAAATTACTAAACTGGTAAGACCCGACGAAAAACTACCTTTGCAGAAAGAAATAGAGCGACGTCCGGAGGGATGGAGTTCCATAAAATAATTGATTGATAAACACGAGACCTTTGGGCTACTGTGTGTGATCGTTTGGGTAAAATAAAACCGCGAGAATAACTAAGTAAAAAAGAAGAGCACCTACCTGAGCCTGTCAGTGAATAAAACTGCTGCAGACGCGGTGAAAGTGTACCTAGAAGAGCAGAATACGCTAAATAAGATTACTTTTACCTGCTATAGGATCCAGCAGAGCTATACCAGTATTATAAAGGGCAGAGGAAGGGTAAATAAGAAGGAGAAGAAACATAGGCTTCCCTACCCTATTTTGAGCTCTTTGAAGTGATCAAATCATGGTTTCTCAGAGAGGAACCATAACATCTGGAGGAAGAAATGAGTTAACCCGATGCAACATTGAAGACTGGAGGTGGATAAGGGAACGGGTGTGAGTTATATGCGGTTTAAAAGATAGAAAACAGTCAGGATGCACACAAAGACAATTCACCATGGTAGCTTGTGTTATAATATCGTTCCCATAAGTCAGGGTGATTGACTTGTGTAAGGCTCTCATACGTTAAGGGGTCCTTACACTAACAATAGAACTCTTCTGGCTGTTAAGAGCCATGCTATTTGACCAGCAACAATCCTTTACTTTATCAAGAAGGCCTTGATGTATGGAAGGGGCAGATGGCAGGTCCACCGCAACAATGGAAAAGTTACATCAGCAAAAAGATCTTCATGGGGGTGAAGAAAATAAACAAGATCAATAATGTAAATTAGAAACAAAATTGGTCCAAGTACAGAGCCCTGTGGGACACCTTTCTATATAGGCAACACAGAGGAAGAAGTACCATTAACCAAAACATACTGAGATCTCCCTGACAGATAACACCTTAACCATTCTAGTAGGACTCCATTTACTCCAAATAAAAATAGTTTGGACAAAAGAACAGAGTGGTCAACCGTACCAAAGGCCATTGAAAAGTCAAGAAATAGACTCAAAACACGCAAGACCTTGTCCAGATTAACAAGCACATGCACTATTGCATCTGAAAGTGCATACAAAGTAGAGAAAGAGGGACAAAAATTATGGTGATGGTTAGTTATGACAGAATTTCTTGCAGTCGTATTAGTACTAAATACAAGTGAAGAGAGTCTACGATACACTACTTTGTCAACAATCTTAGAAATGAGAGGAAGAAGAGAAACAGGTCTGTAGTTCCAAATTAGAGACGAATCACTTTTTTATGCAAAGATATAAGAGTAGCAGCTTTAAATAAATGAGGAAGAACACCAGAAGAAAGAGAAAGGTTAGTTATGTGTGAGATGAGGTTAGAAGCAAACTGACCAATTTGCTTAGGGACATTATTACTCAAACCAAAACTGTCATCTGAACAACTGCTTGGAAGTTGAATAATAATGCTAGAAATCTCAGTAGCGCTTCATGGGGAAAGCAAAAAAGACTTTTATGCCAAGGGAAAACAACTTACTCTACTCTGGGGTGGAATGAGAACTGAAGGAGCTGTGGTAAAATACGAATAGAAGGAACTCGCTGAGGATTTTTTGTCCACAATGGATCCGTCAAATTTCCTATAAAGATATGAGGAAGACTGTTTGAGTTTCTTGCGGGAAAGAGCTTCATTAACTACAATCCGAATCTTGCACAAATTCCCCTTACATTCATCAATTCGACGCGAAAAATACAGCTTTTTTTACCCGACCTGAAGAAGTGAGCATATTTTTGTAATGTTTATACTTAAAAGATCATCCTGTGTCTTACTTTTACGTGAAACCTTGAACAAAGACTACTTCATATGTGTTACACTGATCAGACCTCTAGATATCCACGAGCATTTGGATGTAGAATTTCTTGCCCTCTTTCCAAAAGGAAAATGCAGATTTCCCATACGACGCAAAAATAATCTAGTTGCACATTCAACACCATTAGCTTCAAGAACACTAGACGAATCATTACTCTGAAGGCTATGTATTAAGTTAGAAATTTCTTTATCTGCAAAAGTTCTAAAAGAAGACTCGCCTACCGGAGTAATCCGTGTTTTAGACACAAATAGTGATAGATAAATATGGAAGTGATCAGAAAGATCAGTGAAAGCAAGACCAGACGGGAACTTCAAATTAGGAGAATCAGAAATGAAAATATTATCTATTAAAGTGGCAAAATTTCTTTTATGGTTAACGCAAGAAGGAAACAAAATGCCCAGAAGAAAAAATACATCAAAATATGGTCACATTAATCATATCCCACATTTAACACATTACAATTAAAATCTTCCGAAAAAACGAATCTGTATTTTAGAGAAAGTCCCCACACCAGAAAGCTGATCAAGCAAATCGCAGAACAGATGTGTACGAAATGGAGGGGGCTTATAAAACAAACAAACAGTATTACACTCAAACTGGCTTTTCAGATACAGGGCAAGAGAATAAACTGTCCTACTATTAGACACCACTGATGTAAACATGGATTCAAGGTCAGAACACTTTGTTACCGGTCTAGGAACATTAATGGCCCACGTTTCTGTTAAGACTAAGACATGAAAAGGGCAAGAATTATCAGACCACAAATACGATTTCAGACTATCCCACTTGTCTCTATCCCACACACATTCAAACGAAATACCTTAAGCCACTATTTAAGAGAGTGAGGGCATAATTGTATCAAAATAATCAATAGCAGTGTGATAACTACAACTAGAATTAGCCATAGATTCAAGAAGAGGGTCAAATGTGTGTGCCTCCTGTTTACCAGCACTACTTGATTGATCAAAGATAACTGTTGTGGGTTTTACTTATTCAATAGTAGTAATTTCTGATCTTTTGAATTTGAATTACTATAAGAATCTATTTCTGCTGATCTTAAGCTGAATATAGCTCTTGAATTTTCCTTTTAAAACATTTCGTTAAGGAAAATCTATTTAATTAATTTAAAGAAAGCGTATGTAATGTATTAACTAAAAGGATTTAGATTAATTTTGGCTGCATAGGTTCTTAACACCCCGACATAGACCAAAAATTGATTTTCTCCTATTGATAATTAACTTTCAGTGTGAGTAGGTCCAACCTAGGGGACTTCAACGAAGACAACCAACTGCGGAAGAAAATCGGTTTTAGGTTTTCAAGTTTTCCACAAATCGTATCGATTTTGATGCAAAAAAAACATTTTTCGGCTCATTCACTTGAAAAGTCTGAAATTGTAAGCCCTTTTCATTATCTAAATTCTTTAAGTTCAGAAATTTTCGAAAAAATATTTATTACTCAACGTTCAAGAAAGGTATATTCATACTAAAAGATTCATAAAAAACAAAAAAAAGCTCATGTCTTGGCTCTCCACCAAAACAGGTAGTAAATCCTATTCAAACTAAACGCTAACGAACTACGAACCTAGAAAATATCACAAAGCGAATATATAAATAAAACAAGCAATAACATTAACAAAAAACATAAACAAGAAGAAATAAATATGGCTTCAATAGTATTTGACGTCCAATTTTCCTTTCTTTTGTGACAAGGAAACAGAGCTTTTCTCATTAATTGACAGGCTTTTATTTCGTGACTTAAAAAAGCCATAACAACAAGGTAAAATGCCTAGACTCTAACTTGTGTTATACCCGATGATATTTCCTCATAATTTAAAAAAAAAAACAACTAAAAACCGAGTACAGTGGCTGAGTTGCACTAGGGTTCAGTTAAATGAGGTTTAATTACACGAGGTTCAGCAATAGAGGGGTTTAGTTAAATGGGATTGGGCTACACAGGGATTCAGTTGCACGAAGGTTTATTTGCATGGGGGCTCAGTTGCACGGGAAATCAGTTACAGGGGTACAATTGTTTTGGGTTCATTTACATGAGGGCTCAGTTATATGCACACCCCTTCACCAGTAGCGAGAGAAGCTATCTTTAATATAAAGTACGGGAGTGTAAACTTGCCAGGAAAAAGGTTGGTTTTGTCCATTTATATAAGCTCTGTCCGAACGTTACCAAATTGTGGAGACTGGAAAAAGCAAACAGTATCAAGCATATATTTAGTAGAATGAAAAAATTGCAAAGCATCAATAGCATGTCCTTCGACAAATGATTCAACTACGTAGATCTATTTTGTTGACTAGGATTCATGTTTGTTAAGTCTATGTTAGTCATGTTAAGTCATGTTAAGTCTAAAATTGTTTTTGTTTATCTATGGAAATTTTTGAACTGTTGGATCTTTTTTTCAAAAGTCATGCAATATCTGTATATAAAGAAAAAAAGTAGCAGCCTTACGAAATACACTGTTTACAAAGAATGTTTTTTTTTCCTCTTTGTTTGGGTTTACACCTATACACCTACACTGTCAATTATCGAACAAAACACTATACGATATTGGTCGCATATCGATTACATTTTAGCAGTTGTGAATTATTAGCTTTAACCAAATTATTTCTTGTGTACAGCTTCGCTGATTATCGACAAATAAACCTTTATTATGGGTTTAAAATTGTTTAATTAGATGCATGGCATGTTCAGTTCGTACACCTTGAGAACTTGCTTGGTTTTTTACTGTCTTTTACGCTATAATTGGGTTTGTTTAAGTTCCACAAGGGACATACAATCAGGTACTAGCTCAAACAACACAAAGTTTCTGATTCGGTTTGTTATGATCCTCAAAGCTGGTTCCAAATAAAACAAAATGAGGAGTTTACAAACGCAACTGTTTTTTGAAACTTGAGGTCTCTATAACTTTTGCTGAGTTTGCTTTAGAAAAACTTTATGCATTAATTTCAGCTAGGTCGCAAGTACATCCATAATAGTACACAAAGACGTTTTTCGCTTATTAAGGCCTACTTTCGACATAATACCTTAAATTAGGTAAAAGCTTGATTTAGTTCCCAAAATGCATCCGTAATACCTGCAAAAACGTTTCTCATATTTTTCTACCAATATTTTCTTTGAGTCTACCAAAAAACTACCGATTTTAAGCAGCCTTAGCCCTAGATAACTTCGAAGACCACACTGCCTTTCCATGACGAAAGTGAATCAGTTCAAAAGAGGGATGAAACCTTTTAATTGACAGTGAACAGATAAAAAAAAAATTTAACTGGATATTTATAACACATGTACAGTATTCATCATCAGGAGTAAAACTAAAATACATCAATAAAAGCAAACAAAATTTATACCTAATAAATTAATTACATATAGTTTATTGCTCTTATTTTTTTTTCTATGCAACAGCGGAAGCAAATCTCTTCGACCCTTTCGGTTCCGGTTCATCAGATTTATCTGACATATTACGTGGACAGAGGTCATAACTCTTAGGTGAGGTGATATTTACTTTATTTGACCTCAGTAAATTATCATAAATTGAATTCAATCCGAATTCACCTGTATCTCTGTTTATGGAATTATTCTTGATTTTTTTTTTTTTTTTTATTTCGATTGTTTCCCTGAAAATTTGTTTTAAACCTTGGTCTCTAGAAATCAAAGAAACATTTTCAAACAAAGTAAAATGCTTTAGATAATTAAAAATACGTTCCGAAAGGGCAGACATGAAATCATCAGGTTTGGTATTTTGCTGTAAAGACGATGAAATAGAATTATGATGTTGAAGCAATCTCATTTTTAAATTTTAGTTAGTACGTCCCACATAGAGCTTCCACAAAGAAAGAAAGATGTTTTTTGTTTTCTACCATATGTTCCAGGGTTGAGTGAAAAACTTAAAAGAATTTTACAAAATAATGGCTTAAAGGTTCTTTTAAGAGGTAGTAATACTTTGGCTAGTTTTTTAAATTCTGGAAAGGATCGAACTTCCGTAGAGTAACAAAGCGGGGTTTATAAAATCCCATGTATTTGTGGGAGCTCCTATGTCGGACGTACTAACCAGAATGTAAAAATGAGATTGCTACAACATCATAAGTCTATTTCATCGTCTTTAAAGAAAAAAAACCAAGCCTCAAGATTTCACGTCGGCCCTTTCAGAACATATTTTTAATTATCCAAATCATTTTTTTTTGTTTGAAAATGTTTCTTTGGTTACTAGGGACCAAGGTTTAAAGCAGATTTTCAGAGAAACAATGGAAATTAAAAAAAAATTTCAAGAATAATTCCATAAGCAAAGATACAGGTGAATTTGGATTGAATTCAATTGATGATAATTTACTGAGGTCCACGTAATATGTCAGATAAATCTAATGAACCGGAACCGGAAATGTCAAATAGATTTACTTCCGCGTTGCATTGAAAAAAATAAGAGCAATAGACTATATGTAATTAGTTTATTAGGCATACATTTTGTGTGTTTTTATTGATGTCTTTTAGTTTTACTGCTGATGATGAACACTGTATATGTGTTCAAAATATCCAGTTAAAACATTTTATATCTGTTCACTGTCAATTAAAGGTTTCGTCCTTATTTTGAACTGTTTTACCTTGCCCTATTTTCGAAAAAGGAGAAATGAAAACACCTATTCATATAGCACTATCTATTCTCTATTCATGTCACTACTCTTTTCAAAAACCACTAAAATTTGAACGCACTGGAATTAATGGTAATGGTATAGGCACAGAATACTAGACTTAGAAAATTTTTTAAATGTATTATATTAGTTCATGGTTACAGTAAGTTTTCTCCCCTCCATTTAAAACAGCAATTACAGTTTTTATTCCTGCCCAAAATAAGAACAATCTGTGTTTCTTATTTCTTTCTTGTACCACTCTTTCTCTCGTGTTACGCTCCTTACTTTGGAAGAAACCTAATTGTTTTCAAGATACCAATTAATCTGACCCCTCTTTTTCCTTGTTCTAGTTTCTAATTGTCTATCTTTATTAAATAGAATTGGTCGGCTACTTGATCCGGGAAGGTGAGCTTGGTGAAAGATGAGTAGCAAAAGAGGTGTTTAAGACCGTGAATAAATTTGAAAAGTAATGTCATTATCCTTTTGCAATTGCTAATATGTATTGCAGAAAACAGTTTCGATCAGTGTATTGTATTGAATTGTTCATTCTCAAAAAGTGAATATCGAAGTTGCACTACCGTAACTACTTAGTATTTCTATAAAACAATATACAACAATATATTTTATAAATATATTATAACTATATTAGTATATATTATATACTAATATATTATATTATATTTCATATATGAAATATATTATAACTATATATTTATATATATAATAAATATATTATAAAATAATTTATAACTAACAATATAAAACAATATACAACAATTGTGTATATCTGTATGTTATCATAATATACCACTTATGTTTTTTTTTAATTTCAACCTTTGTTTACTATTTGTATGTTAGTTATAAATTATTTTCTATCTGTTTTACTCAGTAGCAAATCAGCAGAAAACCACATTTTCTTTAAAGGGCGACATTGTAAATTTCGCTACTAACAGCGGCCATATACATAACTTGTACATTAATCATAACTTACACCAATATATGAATTTTATGATAATATAACATAGTGTGTTATTTATTTAAAATTTGTGCTATATTAAAAGAGTACAAAATACCATACATTTCAAAATAAAGTATAAGCCAGTAAGTGCATTTTACAATTAATAAATATTGTCTGCTGTCGTATAAATTTAGTTAAAAAGGGATTTGTTTTCACTTCCAATCTAACTAAAAATTGGAAATACGCTTAGTGAGAAGTATGTAACGGTCCAACCTCTCGGACATTGATTTTGAAACGGGGTACTAAATAATAATAGAGCGTAGTGTGTTATTGATTTAACATTTGCACTATATTAAAAAAGTACAAACTACCTTACTATTGAAAAAAAATAGAATATAAACTGGTAATTACATTTTACAATTAAAAAATATTGTCTGGTGTCATAAAAATGTAGTTAAAAAGGGATTTCTTTTTACTTCTAACTTAACCAAAAATTGGAAATATGCTTAATGAGAAGTACGTAAAGGTCCACCCTTTTGGACATTGATTTTGAAACGGGGGTACCAAGTGATAATGGAGCATAGTGTGTTATTTATTTAACATTTGCACTATATTAAAAGAGTACAAAATACCTTACAGTTCAAAATACAAAACAAATAAAATATAAACCGGTAATTACATTTTACAATTAAAAAATATTGTCTGCTGTCGTAAAAATGTAGTTATTACACTTTAAAATTAAAAAAAATATTTTCTGCTTTCAGACATTGATTTTGAAACGGGGAACCAAATAATAATACAGCCTAGTTTTTTTTTTTTTAATATTTGCACTATATTAAGAGAGTAGAGCCGTCCTGGCTAAGTGGTTGGCTTGCTGGCGTGAGAATTCTGTTTCCAAGGGGCATGGGCTCAATCCCAGTTGTGACCAGTCATTTAGTTTGGGATGGGAGACAGTGGCGTGACTCTGTAAGCTCAGCCGGAGTCGACCCACCTCTAAATAGGTACCTAGAGATATCTGGGGAAAGTAAGCAGGAAGGGTTTGTGAAAGCACAGGATGGTTGGCCTCCAACCCCTCATTGCACTTCCTGGCTGAAGGGCCATGAAATGGAGATCGGCACCGCCGGTTTGGACCTTAAGGGTAGTGCCGTCTTACTTACTTTTCTTACTTATTAAGAGAGTACAAAATACCTTACAATTCAAAAAAAGCTGATAATTACATTTAAAAATTAAAAAAATCTTGTCTGCTGTCGTAAAAATATAGTTAAAAAGGTGATAGTTTTTACTTCCGATCTACCATAAAATTAGAAATATGCCTAATGATAAGTATGTAATGGTCCACGCTTTCGGACATTGACTTTGAGATGGGGTACCAAGTGATAATCGAGCATAGTGTGTTATTTATTTAACATTTGCACTATATTAAGCGAGTAAAAAATACCTTACAATTCAAAATAAAATATATATATATATAAGTCAGTAATTACATTTTAAAATTAAAAAAAAATATTGTCTGCTGTCGTAAAATGTAATTAAAAGGAGAATTGTCTGCTGTCGTAAAAATGTAGTTAAAAAGGGGATAATTTTTACTTCCAATCTAAATACCTTACAATTCAAAATAAAAAAATAAGAAAATATAAGCCGGTAATTACATTTCAAAATTAAAAAATTGTCTGAAGTTGTAGTTAAAAAGGTTTTTTTTTTTTTTTTACTTCCAATCTACCCAAAAATAAGGAATATGCTTAATGAGAAGTATGTAACGGTCCACGCTTTCAGACATTGATTTTGAAACGGGGAACCAAGTGATAATCGAGCATAGTATGTTATTTATTTAACATTTGCACTATATTAAGCGAGTACAAAATACCTTACAATTCAAAATAAAAAATAAGAATACATAAGCCGGTAATTACATTTTAAAATAAAAAAAATTGTCTGCTGTTGTAAAAATGTAGTTAAAAAGGGATTTGTTTTTACTTCCAATCTACCCAAAAATAAGGAATATGCTCAATGAGAAGTATGTAACGGTCCACGCTCTCGGACATTGATTTTGAAACGGGGTACAAAGTGATAATGGAGCATAGTGTGTTATTTATTTAACATTTGCACTATATTAAGAGAGTACAAAATACCTTAAAATTCAAAATAAAAAATAAGAAAATACAAGCCGGTAAGTACATTTTAAAATTAAAAAATACTGTCTTCTGTCGTAAAATATAGTTAAAAAAGAATTGTTTTTACTTCCAATCTACCCAAAAATTAGAAACATACTTAATGAGAAGTATGTAACGGTCCATGCTTTCGGACATAGATTTTGAAACGGGATAACAAATAATAATAGAGTGTAGTTGGTTATTTTTCTAACATTTGCACTATATTAAAAGAGTACAAAATACCTTACAATTCAAAATAAAAAAATAAAATATAAGCCGGTGAGTGCATTTTACAATTGAGAAATATTGTTTGCTATCGTAGTAATGTAGTTAAAAGGGATTTATTTTACTTTCAATCTATCCAAAAATTACAGTTATGCTTAGTGAAAAGTATGCAACGGTCCACACATTCGGACAATGATTTTGAAATTTGGTACCAAATTACTTGTTATAATGAACAAGTCAAAAAGCAATCCCTTCGAAATATAACACGATCGAAAATAGTAGGATTGACGCAAGATCGTTACATGCAACAAATATTTGCAGAGGCTGAATAATATGTTCTGATGAGCTACATTTGGCCCTTAGGCCGTAGTTTGTCCGCCTCAGACAGAGTGCATTAAAAAAAAAGAAGCCACATAACAAATAAAATACCAAATAAAATATAAAACAAAAGTAGATCTCTTTGGTCATTCCCTGTCACATTTCTCTATCCCAGGATCATAATCTCTTTTTGTAGCTATTTCTAGTGGTCGTAGGAGAAGATTCTTACATTAAGGGGTAGTGAAGGGTTAGAGATGGATAATAAAAGGCAGTGGGGGAAAATTGTCGCTGTGTATAGCTTGATAGCATGTGATTCATAAAATATTCTCTATATAAGACTTTGTAACCCCTAAGAGGGGGTAAAACATATTTTATTACATCTTGTAATAACCAACAGACTTCTATTTCTAATTATCCTGCATAGAATTTTCAGACTCCTCCTAGGAACCACTTGTTTACGAATTTTGCAGATATCCTGGAAACCCCTTTCACGGTTTTCTGGTAATCCGCAGCTGTTCAACTACAATTTCATGATCAAGAAATTCTGAAGAGTCAACACGGTTCCGTCTTAAGGGCGCTCACCCTTCCAGGGCTTGAATCCGACCATACTGTTGAAACTTCTTCAATTTAAGCTTTCATGCTTATATTATATCATTTATAAGTTTTGATAAAGTTTTATTTCTCTGTTTTTCAAGTTTTAAAAGGTATTTTCTATAATTTTGTATTTTAACTGAACTAACTAACTAACTAATCGAATGTTTCGTTTTTTGAGTTTTAATTTTCTTGTTTCTTGTTTTCGTCAAAATTGGTTTGTAAAATTTTGTTTTTTAAAACAGTTGACGTTTTAAATTTTATTTTTGCTATTACATTTTTTCTTCCAAGTATATTTTGTTCATTATATTTTGTTCATCTTAGTATATTCTTATTACTTTTTGGATTGAACGGTATGATAAGTCTTTGTCTCAAGGCTCCTGACCCTCATAAGGTCTAGGGCTGAGCACGCTTTCGGCTATCTTTGATTTAAACCAATTTCTTATTGCTTACCTTAGCATATTTTTTTTTATTTACTTTAGGACCCAACGAGTATGACAAGAATCCGTCTTAGGGGCACTGACCTTTTTAAGGTTTGAGGCTGACCGTATTGTTCAACTGTCTTTAATTTAAGCCTTTTTGCTTATTTTTAATTATTTATCCACTTTTTAACGTTTTTATTTTTTGTTCATTAATTTTAAATTGTTTTTTTTTCTGTGATTTTATTATTTTAACGCTCGTACTTTTGTTTTTCAAGCTTTAGTTTTCGTTTTTTTTTGTGTAGAAAAGTTTGATTTTTCAAAACTTGTGTTTTAAACTTGGCTTTTGTAATTACATTTTTTTTCTTCCAAATATGTTTTGTTCATTATATATTGTTCATATTAGCACATTTTTATTCTTTTTTGGGTCGAATAGGAACTATAAGAGTCAGCCTTGGGGGAGCTGACCTTTCTAGGTCTGGGGCTGACCATAATGTTAAACTTCCTTCTATTTTTGCCTTTTTCTAATTTCTTGTCTTAGTATATTTTTTATTATTTTTTGGATTGAGTGGGTAAGAGAAGTATTCGTTTTAGAGATGCTGCCCTTTCTAGGGTCTAGGGCTGACCAGGCTTTTCGACCTTCTTTGATTTAAGTCTTTTTCTAAATTTTTCTTAGTATATTTTTATTACTTTTGTATCAAACGGGTATGATAAGAGTCCTTCGTAGGGGCGCTGACCGTTGTAGGGTTTGAGCATGACCAAACTGTTCAACTTACTTTAATCTGAGCCCTTTTACTTTTATTTTATCATTTATCAGTTTTTTGTGATTTTGTTTTTCCTTAAAAAAGTGGTTTTAAAGAGGTATCTGAAAAACTCTTCGCTTGGGTAATTAAAAATATAAATCAGTTAGTTTTGAATAACAAGATGAAATACAATATATGTTACCCTTCCTTAGGGGTTAAAAAGTTTTAAACAGAGAATTTGTTATGAATCACACATTATTCCGCTACACATAGTGATATTTTGCCCCCTGTTCTTCTTATTAACCATTTCTAGCCCCCGCTACCCCCTCAATAGTAGTATCTTTACCATGATTTGAAAGTCAGCCATAGGGGGTAAACTATTAGAGCTACTATCCCATCAAGACGTTATTACGTACATCTGGGTCTGACGCAATGCAAGCGGTGTCCTACCTCAGGAGGAGTAGGTAATACAAGCGTCATAGGGAATATTTTCAGTCGTTTGCCATGTAATAGAGAAAAAAGTGGAAAAAAACGTATTGAAAGAAAAAAAACCTTGAAAGAAGAAAAAACGCTTTGAAAGAAAAAGAAATCCCGAAGAAAAAATCTCTCGAGGCATTATGTAACACCGAAGTGTATACCGTCATTACGTAATACCCAGGGGAATGTCCTCCTCAGTTACAAGCGGGGATTTCCCCACAGGCCCCCGAAGTCTAGCAGGTCACGCGAGATTCCATCACCGTCATCTCCTCCTATGACGTAACAGTCAAAAGTACACATTCTTTATGACGTAACCTGCACCTGCGTCTCGAAAAAGTTTAAAAAAGTGTCGGAACCATGTCGGAACCAAAGTGTGGATAGGGCCCCTGTCCGAATCATTATGCTACAACTCTCAGTGTAAAAAGCCCCCTTGCAACCACTAAAAATAGCTACAAAAAAAAGATTACGTTCGTGGGATAGGGAAATACGACAACGAATGACCAAAAGGAATCTAATGAAAATCGTTAACATTAGACTATTTATCTAGTTGACATCGATCTTAGAATACGGCCTCTACTGCAAGATTGAAACCTCTTCACCACAAGAAAATTTTAACGTATATCCCATTTGCAAATTTTGTCGCATTTGATGCATGTCGGCTTTTTTGGCCAACTATTTATGGTCGAACGAATAGCATGTCGTCCTCGAATAGGGTGGAATGAGGTCATAAAAAAGATTTAAGGGGCGTGGACAATTCTTGAGATGGTTTAAAAAGGGAGATTTTGAAGAGATTGGAATGGAAAAGGAGAGTGCGTAACTGCATGGTCCTAAATTGGATTAGTCCGACAAAGACTTGCCAGTGGTAGTAGTGGTAATAGCAATAGTAGCAGTTGATGTGCTAGTAGCAGCAGCAGTAGTAGAAGTAGCAGTAGTAGTGGTAATAGCAATAGTAGTAGTTGCTGTGCTATTAGCAGCAGCAGTAGTAGAAGTAGCAGTAGTAGTAGTGGTAGTAGTAGTAGTAGTAGTAGTAGTAGTAGTAGTAGTAGTAGTAGTAGTAGTAGTAGTAGTAGTAGTAGTAGTAGTAGTAGTAGTAGTAGTAGTAGTGGTAGTAGTAGTAGTATCAGCAGTAATAATAATTAGTAGTAGCAGTAGTAGCAGTAGTAGTAGTAGTAGTAGTAGTGGTAGTAGTAGTAGTAGTAGTAGTAGTAGTAGTAGTAGTGGTAGTAGTAGTAGTAGTAGTGGTAGTAGTAGTAGTAGCAGCAGTAATAATAATTAATTGTAGCAGCAGTAGTAGTAGTAGTATTAGTAGTAGTAGTAGTAGTAGTAGTAGTAGTAGTAGTAGTAGTAGTAGTAGTAGTAGTAGTAGTAGTAGTAGTAGTAGTACTTCATGGAAATTCTTTTCCCTCGTGATAAATTCCACCATGGAAAGATCCTCCCACGTACCCCCCTCCCACCGACACCCCCCACCTCCATCTCTCAACGTGAAAAAAAACCTGAAAACGCCTGTACGCTTCCCAATAACCATTACTAGATGTAAACAATGGGTCAAAGTTTGTAACTTAGGCTACAGCCCCTCCCCTAGGACTATGGGGGATTAAATCCCAAAAGACATAATTATTAGGTTTTTCGACTGTGCTGAATAAAATGGCTATCTCAAAATTTTGATCCGGTGACCTTGGGAAAAATGAGATTGGGAGGGGACGTAGGTGCTCTTAAATTTTTTGGTCACTTAAAAAGGTCATTAGAACTTTTAATTTTCATTATAATGAACCCTATCGTGACATTCTAGGACCACTAGGTCGATCCGATCACCCCTGAAAAAAAAATCTGTCCTCTGGCAAATACTGCAAAATTCCATGTTTTTGTAGATAGGAGCTTGAAACTTCTACAGTAAGTTTCTCTGATATGCTGAATCTGATGGTGCGATTTTCGTTAAGATTCTATGACTCTTAATGGGCGTTTCCCCCTATTTTTTAAAATAAGGCAAATTTTCTCAGGCTCGTAACCCTCGATGGGTAAGACTAAACTTCTTTATTTAGACATTTGGTTACGTTCCTGCCATTACTCTTTACTTACACTTTGTTAGCGCAAACTATCTGAAAAAATTATAGCTGTCATAGTTTTTAGGGGTGTTTTCCCCTATTTTCTAAAACAAGGCAAATTTTCTCAGGTTCGTAACTTTTGATGGATAAGACTAAAATTGGTGAAACTTTTATATTAGAAATAACCATTAAAATAAGATTGTTTTGATGTAGCTATTGTATCAAATTTTTTTTTAGAGTTTTGGTTACTATTGAACCGGGTCGCTCCTTACTACTGTTCGTTACCACGAACTGTTTGATGAACCAATAATAAATGGTTTCACAAAATCATCAGATTATTTACCCAAAGTGAGAATAAATCTTGTATAGTTACACGTTCAGCAATAAATAAACAGCACCATCTCCAGATACCAATAAGATGGCTGTTCAACTCTCCTCATAACAAAACACCCGATAAATTCAAAAAAGCAAACTAAGATAGTTCTTTTAGGTGAAACTAAGAAATTTAGGTGCATTCGTCTAAGAAAAAAGTATAGAGAAGCAAAAGCATGATAGCCGTGATTTTCTAAGATTGTTGATTTTCGTTGATTTAAGATCGTGATTTTCATGATTGGTTCAAATCATGCAGTTCTACGACACTGTTACATTTTCGTCATTGTTGTAAAAAACAAAAAAAAAACATAACTGTACACTGAGATCTTTTTCGCTAGAAATATAATTTTTCCATCCAACTTTTCACTAGAATCGTTTTTTTTAACAAAATATGGTGCTGTGCAAGTTTCCACTGATCCCATCCAAAATGATCTTATTTTATTTTTATTCTCCTTGATATTTTAAGAGAATCCTTTAAGATAAGATTAAATTTAAAAAAAAAGTTTTTTTCAACTGAAAGTAAGAAGCAGCTTTAAAACTTAAAACGAACAGTATCTATTACGTATATGAGGGGGTTAGCCCCTTTTCTATGGGTCATCCTCCCCCCTTTATTGTTTTAATTGACTAATTATTCTTCTAATAAAAGTGTTTTTTCTTCTTCTTTCCGTTCTAATTAATAGACCTTGAGTTTTAGGAGTCTTTCTTGAAGAATTACGACAAAAAGTCAAACTTTAGCGTAAAAACCAAGGTATTGAGGAGGAGGCAACCCCTTCATATACGTAATAACTTCCATTAGTTTTAAGTTTTAATGTTGCTCCCTATTTTCATTTGAAATAATTTGTTTTATAATTGAATTACTAATCTTTTCTAAATAATACCGGGAAGTCCAACTCCCCCTCCATGGAAAGATCCTCTAGGTGATTCCACTCGAGGAAAATTTACCCCGGACCCTAACCATTCACATCTTCTTATGAAAAACTGATTCCACAAAGAGAAAGTAAGACAAATAAAAGGAATTTGGCAAAGGAACTCAAGGAAAGGGCAAATTTCTCCAATGTAAAAATTTTCCTGAAAAGTTCACCCCCAGAAGGTTTTATTCCCATGGAAAACACTCTGTGGAAAATCTCCGCAGAAGAAAATTTCACCCTCCCCTCCCCATCCGAAAAATGTATTTTCTTACTCCTCAATATCAAACACAATATGTACGCAATGGACAATTTTCATAACTTAAATAGCTTTCCCTAGGAGATGATTGGGGTCATGTTATCTAAATGCATAATCATCTTTACAAGAGAAGGACGGGAGAAGGGGCCACCAATCCTCCAATCTTTTTGGCCATCTTAAAAGGGAACTAGATCATTTAATTTTAGTTTGGATGATTCCCCTCCCAATATTCTTGGACCACTGGTTCGGTACAGGCACCCCTGAAGAAAAAAAAAACAGCAACAAATAAACATGCATCCGTGACCTTTTTTGGAAAACTAAATGCAAAATTACACAATTTTGAAGATGGGAACTTAAATCCTCTATAATGTGGTTCTCTGATACGTTAAATCTGATGGTGTGATTTTCATTAAGATTACACCTTTTTCAAAAATCAGGTAAATTTTCAAAGACTCTTAGCGTTTGATGGGTTTAACTAACCTTAATGAATTCTATATATTTAGAATCAGCATAATAATCTGATTCTTTTTATATATCTATTCTTGTAAAAATAAATTGGAAATTCTTTTTAGTGTTTCGGTAACTATTGAGCCGCGTCTCTCCTTACTTACAGTTCGTTACGTAGGGTAATACCTAAAAATTCCTAAATTCCGATATAATTCCCAAGTAATTCCTAAATAATTAATGAATTCTGTCTTTTAGAAACTTGGTAACTATTGACCCGCGTCTCTCCTTACTTACAGGTCGTTACGTAGGGTAATACCTAATAATCGAAGAATTATTTTACAACGTAGTGGGAGCTTAAGACTCAACTATATGGAAGAGATCCGTCAACTACTTTAATACAAGAGATTTGCAATATATTTTCCTTGGCGACATGGAATGATGCGTTGGTAAATTGGGACACATGCTAGATTGGCAACATTTGGTGACCAGTGGAGATCTGTTATCCTGTAATATCCGATTTTTTTACAAGAGCTTGGTGCTCTAATATGGCTTTACAGTTTGGCCTTCGCAATATTTAAAACTTCTAAAAAAACAATCAAAAAAAGAGTAACGAAAAAAAGATTTTACACAGGTGCTTGATTCGTACTTCTAGTCTTGATTGATTTTCGAACACAGGCATGGGGGAGGGGCAAACCATAACAATAATTTCATTTGAAGACTTTACTATAAGGTTCCCGGAAATTCTGGACTTCAGAGGAATAGTTTAGTCGAAACTAGCTTAGTTTTCCCAGCCAGTAATAATAAAGTAAAGTATAGTGTCTCAACACTATAGAACAAGAAAATTAAAGGGCGAAAACTTGGATTTTGTACAGAATGGATTAAATAAGATCCAAGTCTAAATTTACACAGGACTTTTAGATTATGTAAGCTTCAAGTTTGTGCTCAATTAGCGATCCAAAATAGGACTGACAGGAGAATCTAGGGAAGACCTCCGTGAATTATCTATTTTCTACTCAGATACAATCCAATCGAGTTAGGAACGGTGTAGCGCTTTTGAAGTTCATTCCTAGGATTAGAAACATTGTTAAAATTAACTGAAATCTATTAGGTTTCGGGTTTTATTTCTCTGTAAAAGATATCAGATTAGGAAAATTATGTTCTGAAAAACTAAAACTGACAGTAATTTAGACTGATAAAAAAAGGAAAGAAGTAAACAGTAAAGGAAATAATTTGGAATAGTGCAAATACATTCTTTTTCATCTTTGAAGATATTGATGAGGTGAAGAATTAGAATTTTTTTAGCTCATTTATTTTTCATTGACAAGTTAAGGTAATCCTTTAAGGTGATTAAATAAAAAAAAGTTTTTTTCTACTGAAAGTAAGCAACATCACTATAACTTAAAACGAAAAGAAATTATTAGGTATATGAGAGAGTTTGCTCCCTTGTCAATGCCTCACTATATACGCAAAAGCTGGAATTTTGGTGACTTTATAATTTTAATCGGATGACATTGGGAATGCAATGAGCGTGGGAGGGGGCCTAAATACCTTCCAATTTTTTTGGTCACTTAAGAAAGCCACTAGAACTTTTTTATTTCCGTTCGAAAGAGCCCTCTCGAGATATTCTAGGACCACCGCGGCTCCAAACACTTTTGATGTTTCTATTGGTATCAAAAGTCCGTGTTTTAGCATTTCGGTTACTATCGAGCCGGGTTGCTTCTTACTTGCAGTTCGTTACCACGAACTGTTTGATAACATAAAAAAAAACAAGTTTTTTCAACAGAAAGTAAGGAGCAATATTAAAACTTGCAACAAACTGAAATTACTACGAATGTGAGGTGTTCACCCCTTCTTCAATACTTCGCTCTTTGCGCTAAGGTTCAATTTGTGTTTCAATTCTTTAAGAATGACTCCTGAATCACAAAGGCCGTTTAATTAGAACTAATAGCTCTTCAGAAAGTACTAAAAAAAAAATTAGCGTAAAGAGTGAAGTATTGACGAGGGGGCAAACCCCCTCAGGCTTTTTTAAACGTAATAATTTCTATTCGTTTAAAGTTTTAATATTGTCCCTTACTTTAATTTGAAAGAAAATATTTTTTCTATTTTATTTCTGATCGTTTTTTAAACAATGTTCGAAAATTCCGCACCCCCTTCATTGAAAATTCCATTCCTCCATGAAAAATTACTCTAAGGAAAGATTCTCCCACATAACCCCCCTCCCCCGACCATCCTCCTGTAAACTTCTGTCTTCTTCCCAATAACCAATACTGTATGTAAAAACGGGCAAAAAACTACAACTTTCAGTCCTCCCTCCCCCCGTACTGTGGAAGAATAAGTCATCCTCAAAGACATAGTTGTTAAATTTTCGATTATTTTGAACAAAATGGCAAAATTTCAAAATTTTGATGGGACGGCTTTGGGGAAAAATTAGCGTGGGAGGAGGCATAGTTGTTTTCCGATTTTGTTTGTCACTTAAAAAGGGCACTGGAACTTTTAATTTCCGTTTGAATGACCCCTCTTGAGATATTCTAGCACCACTGAGTCAATAAAAGACAGGCAAACAAATGGCCAGATATAGAGGCACAGAGAGAGAGAGAGAGAGAGAGAGAGAGAGAGAGAGAGAGAGAGAGAGAGAGAGAGAGGAGAGAGAGAGAGAGAGAGGAGAGAGAGAGAGAGAGAGGAGAGAGAGAGAGAGGGAGAGAGGAGAGAGAGAGAGAGAGAGGAGAGAGAGAAGAGAGGAGAAGAGAGAGAGGAGAGAGAGAGAGAGAGAGAGAGAGAAACACTAATATACAGAGACAGACACAGAGACAGGCAAACAGACAGTCGATACGCTGGCACAGAGAGGAAGACACAAATACACACTCAAATACACAGACACAGACACTGAGACAAGCTAACAGACAGTCTGACACACAATCACAGAAAGAGAGAGAGGGAGAGGGAGAGAGAGAGAGAGAAACAGAAACACAAATAGACAGAGAAAGAGACAGGAAAACAGACGGCCAGACATACAAGCACCGGGAGAAAGAAGAAACACGCACAAACTAACACACAGAGATAGACATAAAGACAGACAAACAGACGGTCAGACACACAGGCACGGAGAGAGGGAGACAGAAATACACATACAAACACACAGGGACAGACACTGAGACAAACAAAGAGACGGTCAGACACACAAGTTAGCTCTCTCTCTCTCTCTCTCTCTCTCTCCCTCTCTCTCTCTCTCTCTCTCTCTCTCCTCTCTCTCTCTCTCTCTCTCTCTCTCTCTCTCTCTCTCTCTCTCTCTCTCTCTCTCTGCTCTGCTCTGCTTGTGTGATAAGAAACTGAATTCCTGAGTTTTCCTAATATTTTAAGATATATGTAATTGTGTAAGTTTTCTCTTAATCAATTCAAGCAATCAAATTTCATCTTCACTGTCCTTGGTAACTTAAGGATTGAGAACAAAATTAAGACGACATGTGTTTTACAGATAAAACACTAGTTGAAACTCGGACCGCTAAAATTTTCATTTTGTTCTTTTGTCCAGCTTCTATAGCCACAACTCAAAACTTATGACCCTGATACTCTCCATAAGGTTTAGTATCTTCATAAGGTTTTTATTTCCAATGAATTGACAATAATAACTTTTTATACTGTGCTTTCTCATCTTTGATCGTCTGAATATTATGGATTCAAAGTTGGACCTCTTCAGCTTCCGTTTTTGTATAGATAACATCGCCCTTGATAATTACACTCTTTATGACGTCTCTTTCTCCTCCAAGCTGGTAAATGATATTTTCCCACCTGTAATTTTAACTAAGTGTTACTATTTGCAGAACCAACGTTAAATATTTCATTCGATGAGGAATCTAACAAACTGTTTGTTTTTAAAAGTGGCAATAAAGAGCGATCCTTACCAAATAAAACTGAAACTAAACTCTATAAAAACTGAATTATAAGAACAATCTATGTAACAAATGTGACCTTTACTTTGATTTAATCCAGAAAAAGAAAATTTCCCAAATGAAACTAAGGAGCAATATTGAAACTTAAAGCGAGCAGAAACTATTCTGTATATGAAGGGGGCTCCCCTTCTTCACTGTTTTAAAAGTTCTTTAAAAATACTTATCATCCAAATTTAATGGCCCTTGTGTTTGAGCAGTCTTTCTTAAAGGATTGTGACAGAACATCGAACTGTTAGGGAAAGAGGGAGGATTGAGAAAAGGGCAGCCCCCTCATATGCGGAATAATTTTTGTTCATTTTAAGTTTTAATGTTGCTCCTTACTTTCAATTGAAAAAAAACATTTTTATTTTTTTTGTGCTTTTTATAAATCATACCAGGATATTCTCTCCACCCTTTAAAACTTTTTCAGAAAACAATCCCAGAAACTTTCTGTCCCGTGGAAACCTTCGCCCCCCCCCCCCCGGGAAATCCCCTTATACAAAATTCTTCTCCAGAAAATGTCCGCATATTTCCCAATAAGAATTATTCTATTTAAGCAATGGGTAAATGGCATAACTTGTAGCCCTTTCCCTAAGAGTTATGGAGGGTCATGTTGTTCCCAAATGCATAGTTATTGGACCTTTCATCTATGTTGAATCAAACGGTTGACTCAAAATTTAGATCGGATGTCTTTGGGGGGAAATGTCGTGAGAGACGGCTAGTTACCCTCGAATATTTTTGGTCACAAACTAAGACAACTTGAACTTTAATTTCCGTTAGAAATAGCCCTCTTCTGATATTCCAGAAAAATTAGCTCAAAACGATCATCCCTGGGAGAAAAACATAATAAACATGCATCCGTGATCTTTCTTGAGGCAAAAAAAATACAAGATTTCATATTTTCGCAGATAGGAGCTTGAAATCTCTGCAGCAGGCTTCAATGATATGCTTAACTTGACGGTGAGAATTTCATTAACATCGCTTGACTTCTTAGGGGTGTTTCCCCCTTTTTTGAAAATGAGACAAATTTTTCAGGCTCACAACTTTTGATAGATAGCATAAAACTTGACGAATTTTATATATATGGAATCAGCATAAAAGGCCAATTCTTTTTATTTATATTTTATTATACACATTCAAAATTATACTTTG
>NC_088863.1:19532777-19652777 GCF_032884065.1 Artemia franciscana
TTTAGTTATTATAGAAGATTTGTGCGTACGCATGGCAAACAAACCTCTTCAGGATTTGGGAATGCCTTCACCTAACCGTATCGCTGCTGTTTCGACATGTGTAGAATTGGATCGTGAACAAAGTTACAGTACGAGTGATCTATTGTCGTATGTACAAAATAACATTTACAAGTTAACGTCGGAACAAAAAGACATTTATGATACGATAGACTCAATTTCAGGACGTATACAACTACCTGCTGATTTCTGTAGTTTAGTGACGTCCAAAAATGAATTGATTGAAAAATTATTTCCGAATATTCTAAAAAATTATAAAAATAATAAATGGCTTTTAGTTATTATAGAAGATTTGTGCGTACGCATGGCAAACAAACCTCTTCAGGATTTGGGAATGCCTTCACCTAACCGTATCGCTGCTGTTTCGACATGTGTAGAATTGGATCGTGAACAAAGTTACAGTACGAGTGATCTATTGTCGTATGTACAAAATAACATTTACAAGTTAACGTCGGAACAAAAAGACATTTATGATACGATAGACTCAATTTCAGGACGTATACAACTACCTGCTGATTTCTGTAGTTTAGTGACGTCCAAAAATGAATTGATTGAAAAAGTATTTCCAAATATTCTAAAAAATTATAAAAATAATAAATGGCCCAAAAATATAGACGTCCACGAAATCAACAATATTGTTTTGATCAAGATTCGAGACCAGGCAGTCCTTTGCAAGTCAGTCGACACAGTTTTGGAACCAAATGAAGCGGTTAATTATCCATCTGAATTTTTAAATTCCATATATCTTTCAGGTTTCCACCACACGTGCTACAACTAAAAATAGGCGACCCACCAAAGCTTTGCAATGGCACGCGACTTGCCGTAAAAAAAACAATGGAAAGCCTAATAAAGGCGACAATCTTGACAGGGCATTTTGAGGGTAAGGCTGTTCTTATTCCTCGCATTCCCATGATTCCAACGGATCTGCCTTTTCAATTTAAAAGATTGCAATTCCCAATTCGATTAGCATTTGCAATCACCATTAACAAAGCTCAAGGTCAATCATTAGAAAAATGTGGTATAGATCTTAATACTGATTGTTTTTCCCATGGACAATTGTACGTTGCATGTTCGAGGGTCGGTAAACCTGACAATCTATTTATATGCAGCGACAATTGGACAGCGAAGAATGTTGTATATTCGCAAGTTTTACGCAGTTAATTTGTATTGTATCCATCTATCTATCTATCTATATAAAAACGAGTGTGTGTATGCATGTTTGTTTGTTTGTAAAAGAGCGTTTGCATATGACGTCATTATAGTGCATACGGCTTTGTATATGCACAGACAATGGAAAGCCAAGAATGTTGTATATTCGCAGTTTTTACGTAGTTTAACTCCTGCAGACGAAATGAATGCTTGCCTGAAAAATTCTAATTTATGGGCACACGTAAAAATATTAAAATTAACTACAAATATGCGTGTCCGATTGCAAAACGATGATTCTGGTCAAACATTTTCAGATCAATTGCTGGCAATTGGAAACGGAAAGCTTCCAGTAGTGGGAAAGCCAAAAATGTTGTATATTCGCAATTTTTACGTAGTTTGAAACACATATATAAATCTATCTATATTCACAGGTGGGACACAGGGACACAGCTACAATGGCGCGTAACGACTTACGCGCGCGGGGGGCTTGGGGGGGCACGAAGCGCCCCACCAACTAGGTGTTGGGGTGGCGCGAAGCGCACCCCAACAGCTAGTATATATATATATATATACTAGCTGTTGGGGCCTCGACCGAGATCCGCTGATTTTTGAATTAAAAAAGAGGGAATAGTTGTGGGAAAAGTCAAAGTCTTGGCCAATTGTAGAAAAAAGCCAAGACAGATTGTTGAATTAAGTGGGCAGCCCAGTCAAGGGTTAATTTTATCCCTTTGATTGCCGTTGTTACTGTCTCCCATTTATGCTACACCTTTCCTTGTATGTGTGTCCCTTCACAAACGCCGAACTAGAGTCATACCTGTTGGGTTAGGTTAGGTTAAGTTAGCCTACAAGGGCCTCCTGCAATCTGCCTCGACTCTTATGCATATATAAGATATATATGGGGTCCCTGTGTCCCACCTGTGAATAGAGATAGATATAAATATATGTTTTTAACTACGTAAAACATGCGAATATACAACATTCTTCGCTGTCCCATTGTCTGTGCATATAAATAGATTGTCAGGTTTACTGACTCTTGAACATGCAACATATAATTGTCCATGGGAAAAACAATCCGTATTCAGATCTATACTCATTATTCTAATGATGTGTCCCTGTGTCCCGGTCGTCATTTATATTCCCTGTGTCCCGGTCGTCATTTGTGTCCCGGTGTCCCAGTTGTAATTTCTCTTTGAGTGTCCCGGTCGTCATTTATCCCCTGTGTCCCAGTGTCCCGGTCGTCATTTGTGTCCCGGTATCCGGTCTGTAATTTCTATTCGAACAATCCCTGTGTCCCGGTCGTCATTTATATACCCCGCCTGTGCCCCCGGCGTCCCCGTTGTAGTTGTGTCCCTGTGTCCCGGTCGTCATTTATATTCCCTGTGTCCCGGTCGTGATTTCTGTCCGGGTGTCCCAGTCTGTAATTTCTCTTTGAGGTTCCCGGTCGTCACTTATATTCCCTCTGTATCGGTCGTCATTTGTGTCTCGGTCTGTAATTTCTCTTTGAGTGTTTTTTCTTTTTAGTTTTTTTTTAGTTTTTTACCTTTTTTCTTTTTTCAGTTTTCTTTTTCTTCTTTATTTTTCAGCGTCACTATGAAGTACATATCGACGAACCTTTGTTTTTTAACTTAAATCTGGTAGCATTGATGACCTCATCCAAGTCAAAATCCCAAACCAATCATCATCGCTATCATTTTCAGTTTTGATATGTTTTGACTCTCGCTGTCCAGGTGGATTTTCATCTAACTTCGCGGTTTTGCGTTCTTTAGCCGCAAGCCTGTTTCTTGCTGTTCTTGTGATTCCCCGGCACGCTTTCTTTTCTTACTTTCTCTATCAGCTGCAAGCCTGTTTTCTTGCTGTTCTTGTGATTCCTCGAACGCTTTCTTTTCTTACTTTCTCTATCAGCAGCAAGTTTTTTGGCATAAGCTCTTTGAGCAGCATCCTCGGCTGTTGCCATTGTAGGTTCTTCAGTCATTTTACATTAAACATTTTTCCGTGAACAAATGTCTTAAATACCGTTAATGACGTCACCGTCATAGCAAAAATGACGACAACTAACTTCATGACGTCAGTCGACACAGAAACATGACGTCACCTGACAGACAGACACACAGACAGACAACTTATTTTATATATATATATATATATATATATATATATATAATATATATATATATATATATATATATATATATATATATATATCTGCATATAAAAATAAGTTGTCTGTCCGTTACGCCAGATTATATCGTCTAATATATAAAAGAAAACAAACTAGAATGTAAAAACTGGAAATTGCATAAATATTTCGAAATATTTTCACAATAGATTAAAGTAATTCGAAAAAAAAAATGGTAAAAAACTTAAAAAACTAAAAAGGAAAAACTAAAAAAAAATTAAAATTAAAAAATTAAAAAAAGAAAAAAACCTAAAAAGAAAAACGTAAAAAAATAAAAAAGATAAAAAACTAAAAAAAAAATAAAAAAAGCTCAAAAACTAAAAATGAAAAAACTAAAAAAAAACTGGGAATGCACAAATATTTCAGTATATTTTGACAATAGATTAAAGCAATTCGAAAACCTTAAAACAGATACCCAAATTTTGAGGTTTAATATAAATTATTGGAGCTTTAGCATGCTTGCACGTAAAGATTTTTCCAAGTGTCAATGTTAGAATGAACATTGACAAATTGAAAAACAATCAATAAAAAGAAGAAACTAAAAAAAGAAAAAACTAAAAAGAAAAAAAAAACTAAAGAAGGAACTGTATCTATATATATATATATAAATCTATATATATATAAATAAGTTGTCTGTCTTTTATGTCTGTTTACACTATGTCTGTTACGCCAGATTATATCTTATCTATATATAAAAATAAGTTGTATGTATTTTTGTATGAGGGTTGCATATGACGTCTGAAAAATAAAGAAAAAGAAAACTGAAAAAGAAAAATGGTAAAAAACTAAAAAAAACTAAAAAGAAAAACTAAAAAAAAACTAAAAAATAAAAAAAATTAAAAAAAGAAAAAACTTAAAAGAAAAAATGTAAAAAAAATAAAAAAATAAAAGGTAAAAAACTAAAAAGAAAAAAAACTAAAAAAAGCTAAACAACTAAAAAAAGAAAAAACTAAAAAAAACTGGGAATTGCACAAATATTTCAATATATTTTGACAAAAGATTAAGGTAATTCGAAACCTTAAAACAGATACCCAAAATTTGAGGTTTTTATAAATTGTTGGAGCTTTAGCTTGCTTGGCACGTAAAGATTTTTCCAAGTGTCAATGTTAGAATGAACATTGACAAATTGAAGAAAACAAATCAATAAAAAGAAGAAAATTAAAAAAGAAAAACTAAAAAAGAAAAACTAAGAAAAGAAAAAACTAAAAAAGAAAAAAAAACTGAAATGAAACTGTATCTATATATCTATATAAACGACGACCGGGACAATCAAAGAGAAATTACAGACTGGGATACGGGGACACAAATGACAACCGGGACACAGGGAATATAAATGACGACCTGGACACAGGGACACAACTACAACGGGGACGCTGGGGGAACAGGGGGATGTATAAATGACGACGGAGACACAGGGAATGTTCGATTATTAATCATCATCAACAAAGCTCAAGGGCAATCGAAAGAAAAATGCGGTATAGATATCAGTACGGATTGTTTTGTGTCCCGGTGTCCCAGTCTGTAATTTCTCTTTGAGTGTCGCGGTTGTCATTTATATTCCCTGTGTCCCGGTATCCCGGTCGTCATTTTTGTCCCGGTCGTCATTTGTGTTCCGGTGTCCCGGTCTGTCGTCATTTATATTCCCTGTGTCCCGGTCGTCATTTGTGTCCCGGTGCCTTGTTGATGGTGATTGCTAATCGAACATTCCTTGTGTCCCAGTCGCTTTCTCGTTGAGTGTCCCGGTCGTCATTTATATTCCCTATGTCCCGGTGTCCCGGTCGTCATTTGTGTCCCGATGTCCCGGTGTGTAATTTCGTCAATCAACAAATATGACGTCAGTCGACGCACAAACATGACGTCACTCGACACACAGACACACAGACAACTTATTTTTATATATATACTAGCTGTTGGGGTGGCGCTTCGCGCCACCCCAACACCTAGTTGGTGGGGGCGCTTCGCGCCCCCCCCCAAGCCCCCCCGCGCGCGTAAGTCGTTACGCGCCATTGTAGTTGTGTCCCTATGTCCCACCTGTGAATATAGATAGATATATATATATATGGTTTTAACTACGTAAAACTTGCGAATATACAACATTCTTTGCTGTCCCATTGTCTTTGCATATAAATAGATTGTCAGGTTTACCGACTCTTGAACATGCAACATATAATGGTCCATGGGAAAACAATCTGTATTCAGATCTATACCTCATGATTCTAATGATTGCCCTTGAGCTTTGTTGATGGTGATTGCTAATCGACCATTCCCTGTCCCGGTGTCCCGGTCGTCATTTACATCCCCCTGTTTCCCCCGGTGTCCCCGTTGTAGTTGTGTCCCTGTGTCCCGGTCGTCATTTATATTCCCTGTGTCCCGGGTCCCGGTCGTCATTTGTATCCCGGTGTCCCGGTCTGTATATACATTCGTTTTTTAGTTTTGTTTTTCTCCTTTATTTTTTTCCTTTTTTTTTCTTTTTTAGCTTATTTAGATTTTTAGATTTTTTAGTTTTTTTATTAGTTTTTAGTTTTTTTTTCTTTTTAGTTTTTTTGTCCCGGTCGTCATTTATATCCCCCTGTTTCCCCCGGTGTCCCCGTTGTAGTTGTGTCCCTGTGTCCCGGTCGTCATTTATATTCCCTGTGTCCCGGTCGTCATTTGTATTTTTTTCCTTTTTTTTTCTTTTTTAGCTTATTTAGATTTTTAGATTTTTTAGTTTTTTTATTAGTTTTTAGTTTTTTTTTCTTTTTAGTTTTTTTGTCCCGGTCGTCATTTATATCCCCCTGTTTCCCCCGGGTCGTCATTTATACTCCCTGTGTCCCGGTGCTTTGTTGATTGCTAATCGAACATTCCTTTTGTCCTGGTCGCTTTCTCTTTGAGTGTCGTCATTTATTTTTTTCTTTTTTAGTTCTTTTAGTTTTTACCTTTTTTAGTTTTTTTTTGTTTTTAGTTTTTTTAGTTTTTTACCTTTTTTTAGTTTTTTTAGTTTTTTTTAGTTTTTTAGCTTTTTTATTTTTTTTATTAGTTTTTAGTTTTTTTGTAGTTTTTGCCTTTTTTTTAGTTTTTTTAGTTTTTTAGCTTTTTTATTAGTTTTTAGTTTTTTTTGTAGTTTTTGCCTTTTTTTAGTTTTTTTAGTTTTTTAGCTTTTTTATTTTTTTTATTAGTTTTTAGTTTTTTTTGTAGTTTTTGCCTTTTTTTTCTCTTTGAGTGTCGTCATTTATTAGTTTTTTCCTTTTTTTTTTTAGTTTTTTATTGGTTTTTACCTTTATTTTAGCTTATTTTTCAGTTTTTTCCTTTTTTTTAGTTTTTTTTATTTTTTATTTTTTTTAGTTTTTCACCTTTTTTTAGTTTTTTTAGTTTTTTAGCTTTTTTACTTTTTTTATTAGTTTTTAGTTTTTTTTGTAGTTTTTGCCTTTTTTAGTTTTTTCAGTTTTTTTTTTAGTTTTTTATTGGTTTTTACCTTTATAGTTTTTTTAGTTTTTTAGCTTTTTTATTTTTTTATTAGTTTTTAGTTTTTTTTGTAGTTTTTGCCTTTTTTTAGTTTTTTCAGTTTTGACGTCACCTGATCCAGTTTTTTCAGGTGACGTCACCTGACACATCCATCCACACATCCATCCACAGACAACTTATTTTTATATATATAGATAGATGTCCCGGTGTCCCGGTCGTCATTTGTGTCCCGATGTCCCGGTGTGTAATTTCGTCAATCAACAAACATGACGTCACTCGACACACACACACACACACACAGACAACTTATTTATATATATATATATATATATATATATATATATATATATATATATATATATATATATATATATATATATATATATATATATATATATATATATATATATATATATATATATATATATATATATATATATATATATATATATATATATATATATATATATATATATATATATATATATATATATATATATATATATATCTTCTATATATATAAAAATAAGTCTGTGGATCAGGTGAGGTCATGTTTCTGTGTTGACTGACGTCATGAAATTAGTTGTCGTCATTTTTGCTTTGACGGTGACGTCATTAGACCGAGACAGAGGGAATATAAGTGACGACCGGGAACCTCAAAGAGAAATTACAGACTGGGACACCCGGACACAAATCACGACCGGGACACAGGGAATATAAATGACGACCGGGACACAGGGACACAACTACAACGGGGACGCCGGGGGCACAGGCGGGATATATAAATGACGACCGAGACACAGGGATTGTTCGAATAGAAATTACAGACCGGGACACCGGGACACAAATGACGACCGGGACACCGGGACACAGGGAATATAAATGACGACCGGGACACTCAAAGAGAAATTACAAACTGGGACCACGGGACACAAATGACGACCGGGACACAGGGAATATAAATGACGACCGGGACACAGGGACACATCATTAGAATAACGAGGTATAGATCTGAATACGGATTGTTTTTCCCATGGACAATTATATGTTGCATGTTCTAGAGTCAGTAAACCTGACAATCTGTTTATATGCACAGACAATGGGACAGCGAAGAATGTTGTATATTCGCGTTAAAAACATATATTTATATCTATCTCTATTCACAGGTGGGACACAGGGACACAACTACAATGGCGCGTAACTAATATGGTGCATAACGACTTACGCGCGCGGGGGGGCTTGGGGGGGGCGAAGCGCCCCACCAACTAGGTGTTGGGGTGGCGCGAAGCGCCACCCCAACAGCTAGTCTATATATATAAAAATAAGTTGTCTGTCTGTGGATGTGTCAGGTGACGTCATGTTTGTTCGCATATGACGTCTGAATTATTTCACACTAATACAAAAGAAGAAAAAAACTAAAAAAGGTAAAAACTACAAAAAAAAACTAAAAAGAAAAAAAAACTAAAAAAGCTAAAAAACTAAAAAAAACTAAAAAAAGGTAAAAATCTAATAACTAAAAAAAAACTGAAAAAAATAAAAAAAGGCAAAAACTACAAAAAAAATAAAAACTAATAAAAAAACTAAAAAAGCTAAAAAACTAAAAAAAACTAAAAAAACTAAAAAAAGGTAAAAAACTAAAAAAAAACTAAAAACTAAAAAAGAAAAAAACTAAAAAAAAGGAAAAAACTGAAAAATAAACAGAAAAAACTAAAAAAAAGGAAAAAACTGAAAAATAAGAGAAAAAGAAAACTAAAAAAATATTAATAAATATAAAAAATATAAATATAAATATAATATAAATTAGCAATCAACAAAGCACCGAGACACAAATGACGACCGGGACACAGGGAGTATAAATGACGACCAGGACATAAGTAAAAAAAAAAAAAACTAAAAAAACTAAAAAAATGGTAAAAACTACAAAAAAACTAAAAATTAATAAAAAAACTAAAAAATCTAAAAATCTAAATAAACTAAAAAAGAAAAAAAAGAAAAAAGGAAAAAAATAAAGGAGAAAAACAAAACTAAAAAACGAATGTATATACAGACCGGGACACCGGGATACAAATGACGACCGGGACACAGGGAATATAAATGACGACCGGGACACAGGGACACAACTACAATGGGGACGCCGGGGGGCACAGGGGGATATAAATGACGACCGGGACACCGGGACACAAGGAATATAAATGACGCCCGGGACACTCAAAGAGAAATCACAGACTGGAACACCGGGACACAAATGACGACCGGGACACAGGGAATATAAATGACGACCGGGACACAGGGACATAACTACAAAGGGGACGCCGGGGTGCACAGGGGGATATATAAATGACGATGGCGACTCAGGGAATGGTCGATTAGCAATCACCATCAACAAAGCTCAAGGGCAATCATTAGAATCATGAGGTATAGATCTGAATACGGATTGTTTTCCCATGGACCATTATATGTTGCATGTTCAAGAGTCGGTAAACCTGACAATCTATTTATATGCACAGACAATGGGACAGCAAAGAATGTTGTATATTCGCAAGTTTTACGTAGTTAAAAACATATATATATATATATATATATATATATATATATATATATATATATATATATATATATATATATCTATCTATATTCACAGATGGGACATAGGGACACAACTACAATGGCGCGTAACTAATATGGCGCGTAACGACTTACGCGCGCGGGGGGGCTTGGGGGGGGGCGCGAAGCGCCCCCACCAACTAGGTGTTGGGGTGGCGCGAAGCGCCACCCCAACAGCTAGTATATATATAAAAATAAGTTGTCTGTCTGTCTGTGGATCAGGTGACGTCATGTTTCTGTGTTGACTGACGTCATGTTTTCGACTGACGAAATTACAGACCGGGACATCGGGACACAAATGACGACCGGGACACCGGCACATAGGGAATATAAATGACGACCGGGACACAAGGAATGTTCGATTAGCAATCACCATCAACAAAGCACCGGGACACAAATGACGACCGGGTCACATGGAGTATAAATGACGACCAGGACATAAGTAAAAAAAAATTAAAAACTAAAAAAGGTAAAAACTACAAAAAAACTAAAAAGAAAAAAAAACTAAAAACTAATAATAAACTAAAAAAGCTAAAAAGCTAAAAAAAAATAAAAAAGAAAATAAAATGAAAAAGGAAAAAAAATGAAAAATAAAGGAGAAAAACAAAACTAAAAAAACGAAAAAAAACTAAAAAAGGTAAAAAACTAAAACCTAAAAAAAGACCAATTCAAAAACGAATGTATATACAGATCGGGACACAAATGACGACCGGGACACCGGGACATGACGACCGGGACACCTGAACACAACTACAACAGGGACGCCGGGGGGCTCAGGGGGATATATAAATGACGATGGCGACACAGGGAATCGTCGATTAGCAATCACCATCAACAAAGCTCAAGGGCAATCATTAGAATCATGAGGTATAGATCTGAATACGGATTGTTTTCCCATGGACCATTATATGTTGCATGTTCAAGAGTCGTTAAACCTGACATTCTATTTATATGCACAGACAATGGGACAGCAAAGAATGTTGTATATTCGCAAGTTTTACGTAGTTAAAAACATATATATATATATATATATATATATATATATATATATATATATATATATATATATCTATATTCACAGGTGGGACATAGGGACACAATTACAATGGCGCGTAACTAATATGGCGCGTAACGACTTATGCGCGCGGGGGGGGGGCTTGGGGGGGGCGCGAAGCACCCCCACCAACTAGGTGTTGGGGTGACGCGAAGCGCTACCCCAACAGCTAGTATATATATATATATATATATATATATATATATATATATATATATATATATATATATATATATATATATATATATATATATATATGTGGGGCAAATGTTGCCACAAACCTTGTTTTTACCAGCTTTATATAGAGAAGTATAGTTTTATGCGTATGTTTTAACTGTTACACATAGTTTACGGTGAATATCTCCCCCCTCCCAAAAAAAACAAAAGTTATTGATTATCGGTGAAAATCAGACTATCGAATTCAGCGTATTGGGTGATTCCACTGCAAGGTTTCAAGTCCCATCTACGAAGATGTAGAATTTTGTAATTTTTCAGAAAAAAAGATCACGGGTGTGTGTTTATTTCTTTGTTTGCTTGTTTTTTTCCCTAGGGGTGATCACACCAAGACAATGGTCCTAGAAAGGCTCGTTATCAATTAAATTGGAAGTTCTACTGATCCTATCAAAGTAGTAGACATTAGGGTGGGTCAATCATAAAAAGATTGTGCCACAACAAAGTGGCTTTTCTGCCATTGTGTGATGTAAAACGACAATTTTAGCCCCATGGGTACGTCAAGCAAAATTTTTAAGAGAATCAATCGAGTTAAAATTATTGAAGAACTAAATGGAAAACCTTCTAGTCTCAGAGACTACTATTCCGCGACGTGGTACATTCATTCTTAAAGGTTTACTTAGTCTATAAGAAATAAACAGTTAGTATAGATGCTTCTTTTAAATCTTGACTTAACTAAGTTTACTCTTTTGAGGCTTAATAAAATTGTGTAGCGTGCAGTGGTGTGTAATTTCCTGTTGACCAATATGGAGGAGTTCTGATGAATCTTTGTGTAGGTGGGAGAGGAGATTTTAAAAAAGGAGATTTTAACCCTAAATTCTATAAGTCTGCGTAAACTATCAGATAAATATAGAAATAGGTTTGGAGATAAGTTAGAAATTAATTTCTAATCCCCCTTGATTCCCAGGAATAATTTTATACGACGTCTGCAACAATATTACGGGGGGAATAACATATCTTTTTTTTATAGAGATGTCTCCCATGGACGTCAGCAGCAGGGTAATGGCTTGGGAGACACCAAGACAATAAACAATATATGTAATAGGAGAATAAGAAATATCCCCATTTTATACTGGGTTAAAACAAAGCTATTGGTAGTAATTGCTTCTTCCCCCGGCAAATTTAGTAGGGTTGCTCGTAATGTTCATAGTCTCTCTTTTTCTGACGGTAGATAGGTGAATGTAATCTGTTTAGTTATAAATAGGAAAGAATGTCTGCAATAAGAGGGGTCGATGATGTTTTTGTTGTTATATTGCACTAAGATAAGACACAACTATTCGCACTAAGGCGACAACGATCTGGTAGAACCCTGATTTTTCTAGTTAAAGAACTGGTTAGGATTTTTATTTCCCCATGGGGTTTAAGGCATTTCATGACACCACGATTGGGCGTTATTTAATATTACTATCTTTTACCTGGTTGCGTCAATGATGACAAAATCTCCGTTTTTTCCAATTTCTAGTGAGCCATGAGTCCTTTCATATCCCAACGCTGCAGCAGAATTTATTGTTGCTCCAATTAATGCCTCCGTTGGGCTCATGCCAAAAACAGAGCAAGCGAGGTACATAACCATTGGCTAGAAAATCCAAATATCTTAATCATGCTTTATCTGGGTTAAAAAAGACAATCCATATTAGCCAAGAACATCTAGCACGTAAGTATCGAGCTCATGCAGTATGCATTAACTGTATCAACATCTACCTCAAATATTATGTATGTATACAAGCATCAATATCTAGTTCATTTATTTGGACTTTAAATTTGCTTCCAAGGTGTAGAGTGGAAATTTTTTGCGGTGTAGTTTTTTTTTATAAAGAGGCATTAGTTTGTTAATCCACTCGACAGAAAAAGCATGACAGGCAATCAAATCATATTTTTGAGAAAAACAATAAAAGGAAAGCGACACATTTGTAAGCAACAAAGTTATTAGATGGCAATTGCCCCCCCCCCACCTCGCATCCTCTTTTCCCTATATGTATCCGATATAAATTTTTGGATAGCCATATTGTTAGAAAAAATCCTAAAGATCACATAGCAAGACCTTCAGGGCTGACACAACCCCCTAATTCCGGGGGGCAAGGGGGGTTAAGTTATGTCACGGGGGATATAAGTTTCTTATGCAAGGAGTTGGCGAAAATGTAAATTTTTAGTTCCCTTTTAGGAGTAAAAGGTGATGGAGAATAACTAGTCCCCACGACGCCTTCTATTCCCCAAACTTGTCCCATCACAATCGTAAAAATAGCTATTGTGTCCATAAGTCAGACAAAATTTAAAAATTTGAACCTCTCTAAGTCCTCGGGACTAATTGGCTATTTGCTAAGTAATTTAAAAAAAAAAACTTTGTTAAAGAAGAATCCAAGAGACAACTACTTCAGAAGGTTCATACTTTTGGACAAACATCAACTGAAGAACTGGAAGTTATTCTAGTCTTTGAATGTGAAACATGACAGCTTCACATGCTTAGTCAAACTCAAGCTCATTCAGAATTGCTATGGTAATTATACGAACTACACCATATCCTGAATCTGTCAACTAGAACTAACGTTCACCTTCCTTTATATTGTTTCCACAAACCAGATCAAAACTGAAAACTGTAATCTCTCAAAGCCCACGGATCTAATCGGCTATTTGCTAAGTAATGTAAAAATCTTCTTCAATGAAGAATCAAAGAGGCGACTACTTCAGAAGGTTCATTCTTTGGACAACCATCAACCGAGGAACTGGAAATTATTTTAGTTGTTGAAAGTGAACCAAGACAGCTTGACAAGCTCTTTCATCCTCAAGCCCATTCAGAACGGCTATGGTAATATGACTAGTTGTGCCATATGCTGAATCTGTCAACTAGAATTAAAATTGGCCTTCCTTTGTGTCGTATCCACAAACCAGATCCAAGTTAAAAATTTGAATCTCTCAAAGTTATAAGTCAATTGGCTATTTGCTTTTGTTAAGTTATTTAAAAATCTCCTTTGAAGAAGAATCGAAGAGACGACAACTTCTGAAGGTTCATTCTTTGGGCAACCGTCAACCAAGGAACTGGAAGTTATTCTAGCTGTTAAAAGTGAACCAGAACATATTGACAAGCACATTCATCCCGAAACTCATTTAAAACGGCTATGGTTATATGACTAGCTACGCCATATGCTGAAACTGTCAACAAGAAATAAAATTGGCCTTCTTTTGTGCTGTGTCCACAAACCAGATAAAAGTTATAAATTTGAATCTCTCGAAATCCTCTAAGTCAATTGGCTATTTGTTCTTCTTAAGTCATTCAAAGATCTCCTTTGAAGAAGAATCGAAGAGATGACTACATATGACGGTTCATTGTTTGGACAACCATCAATCAATGAACTTGAAGTTATTCTAGTTGTTGAAAGTGAACCCAGAAAGCTTGAAAAGGTCATTCAACCTCAAGCTTATTCGGGGCGGCTATGGTAATATGACTAATTATTTCATACGCTAAAACTGTCAACTAGAATTAAAATTCGCCTTCTTTTATGTTGTGTCCACAAACCAGATTGAAGTTGAAAATCTGAATTTCTAAGTCCTCTGAGCCCATTAGCTATTAGATTTTGCTTTAGATTTAGCTATTAGTAATGTAAAATCTTCTTTAAAGAAGAATCACAGAGATGACTACTTCAGGAAGTTCCTTCTTTGGACAACCATCAACAGAGGAACTGGGAGTTATTCTAGTATTTGAATATGAAACACGACAGCTTGACAAATTCATTCATCCTCAAGCTCATTCAGAACGGCTCTGGTAACTGAACCAGCTATATCATATGCGGAATCTGTCAACTTGAACTAAAATTGAACCTCCTTTATATTGTGTCAACAAACCATATCCAAGCTGAAAATTTGAGTTTCTCAAAGTGCTTGGAGATATTAGTCTATTTGCTAAGCAATGTAAACAAAAATTTCAAAGAAGAATCACAGAGACGACTACTTCAGAAGGGTCATTCTTTGGACAACCATTAACTGAGGAACAGCAAGTTATTCTTGTTGGTGAAAGGGAGCCAGGACATCTTGACAAGCTCATTCATCTTCAAGATTGTTCAGAAGGGCTAAGCCAATATGACTAGCTGTATCTTCTGCTGAAACTGTCATATAGAACTAAAATTGGCGTTCCTTTATATTGTGTCCACAAACCAGATCGAAGTTGAAAATCTGACTTTCTCAAAGTCCTCGGAGATAATGGGCTATTTGCTAAGTAATATAAAAATTATCTTTAAAGAAGAATCACAAAGACGACTACTTCAGAGGGCTCGTTCTTTGGAAAACCATCAATTGAGGAACTGCAAGTTATTCTTGTTGTTGAAAGTGAACCAAGACAGCTTGACCAGCTCATTCATCCTCAAGGTTATTTACCACGGCTATGGTAATATAGCTAGCTATGACTTATGCTGAAACTGTCAGGTAGAACTAAATTTCCCCTTCCTTCATTTTGTGTCCACAAACAAAATCATAGTTGAAAATTTGAATCTTTCGAAGTCCTTTGAGTCAGTTGACTATTTGGTCTTGTTAAGTCATTTAAAAATCTCTTTTGAAGAAGAATCGAAGAGACGACTTCTTCTGACGGTTCATTCTTTGGACGACCATCAACCAAAGAACTGGAAGTTATTCTAGTTGTTGAATATTAACAGGGACAGCTTGACAAGCTCATTCATCCTTAGGCTCATTCAGAACGGCTATGGTTATATGACTAGCTATATCATATGCTGAAACTGTCAACTACATCGAAAACCAGATCGAAGTTGAAAATTTGAATATCTCATAGTCTTCGGAGCTAATTGGCTATATTCTAAGTAATACAAAAATCTTCCTCAAAGAAAAATCAAAGAAACGACTACTTCAGAAGGTTCATTGTTTGGACAATCGTCAACTGAGGAACTGGAAGTTGTTCTTGTTTTTGAAAGTGAAACATGATAGCTTGACAAGTTCATTCATTCTCATGGATATACTTTTCTTGAAAGGAAGCTTAAAAATCTTCTGATGTCTCTGAGGAAGACAGAAAAACTAGAACGTGGTACTGGAGATACGGGGATTAAATATGCCAAAGAAGTTTATTCTTTTGGATTGTCCCTATTGGGAAAACTTTCTCAAGATACGAGCATTGTAAATTATGACAAATTTAAGGCGTGAAAGAAAGCGCTCGATAATATATTAGTGAATCGATGGCCCTTTTATTCGCTTCCACACAGCAGCATAATTTGGCACTGATGAATGGCTTAATGAAATAATGACAAATAGATTATAAAGAAGTGGTGTTATTCTTATCTAGTCACAGTACAACTTATCAAAAAATCTCTGTTTTTGCTGATAGGTCTTATTCGTGTTGCAAGAGTAGCAGCCATGACCGTAAGCTTACTCGTAGCTGCAATTCATGTTTAAATATAGACGGACATATTTTTCTCTTCGTGAAAGATTAACCACAGCTATCCCCATGTCATTACCACTGAGCTAAAATCATTATTGATCTATGGAATTTAGCTTTATAATTATGGAATCCTAGCCAATAACCAAGGCTTACGTTAACCTGGGATCAATTATTTATGGACTAGACTGTAGCTCTTATGATTTGTTTCTGTTTTTGTATTTTAATTGTCACGACTTATTTATTACTAAACAGACAGATTTTTTCTCCACTTTCTAGGAATCACGTCCATGACGTAGATACTACCTTGAGCAACTTCTTGTGTATGTTCCTGTCACTTTTTTTCACGCTTAACATAGCGAAAATTTTTATCTGTTTCCGGACCAACATATTATATTACAACAATTCTAGAATCGTGGCCATATCACGAGCTTACCTAGAACTACAATTACTTGTCTACAAGCTTAAAGATTTCGTTTTCTTTCTTGATTTTGGCTATAGCAGAGAGCTTACCGAGACCTAAAATTATTTACTTATATTCCTTATGCTTAACGATTTTCAGAGTTTCATATACGATCTATCATTTTTTTCCTTTTTTTTGTAATAGATGAACTTCGACTTGAAAAGCAAAGCAGGATTAATATGGTAAATAAATCCAGCGCAATAACTCTCACAGCTATTTTTTAACTGCATTAGGGAAAAAGATTCTTCTGGTATGCTCTGCCTATTCGGATATTTTATACCTCTTAATGCTTGTTGTTCTAGTCAATCCCCTCAGGGGAATTAACAGGAGAATGCACTATGTCTAGTAAGCAAAAACTAAATTCGCCCTCATCAAATTTCAACGTCACAATGCCTTATTAATTTTGATACTGAAAATCATACTTGGGAGAGTTGACAGTTTTCAATTCCCTAAATTACGACTTGATTTCTCATCAGTGAACTCTATTTTAGGAATTTGTTGACAGCTTTTCTTTCGCGGAGATATCCTATCTCCGAGTCATTCCTTCGAAGAATGTAGTTTCAGGAACCTCTATAGTACAATATAACTCAGGACGATGCGGTAATTTACTAAATTCGGAACCCTTATCGTTTTGTAAGCTGATATGTGTAAAGCGCAAACCACGGCTCACAGTAGTCAAAATGTTAAAAATAAAATTTTAAAGAAACTGTCTATTGGCAAACACTTTCTAAGCAGCAAAAATTTTAAAATAGTAATTTACATGCAGAAAAAACTGAAAAAAATTATAATTATAAGAAAAAATTTTGAGAAATTTTAAAGAGAGCTTGGAATCTTTACGAAATGACACTATAAGAGGAATTCCAATAGTAATTAATAAATGGAAACAATTGGATTTTTGTGTTGACTCCAAATATATGGATTCATTAAATTTAATGTTACCTATCAAAAGCTATGAGCATGAAAAAATTAACCTGAATTCTAAATAAGGGGAGTAACACCTTCAAAAAACCAAATAACAACTTAATGAAAATAACACCATTAAATTCGGCATGTCAAAGAAGCTTACTCTAGAGGTCTCAAGCTCACATCTGAAAAACTGTGGAATTTTCATTTTTCTTTTTTTCAGAAGAGAGACCACGGATGCGTATTTAAATGTTTGTTTTTCTTTTTTTTTTTTTTATTTCTCCCGGGAGTGACTGTACCGAACTATGGGTCCTATTATATTGAAAGAGGGCTCATCTGAACGGAAATAAAAATAAAATACCCTTCTAAGTTACCAAACAGATCCTACCACGGGAAAATAGTGTTTTTTGCTATTTCGTGACACCACACTATGAATTTTAGTTCAAAGAGGATCAAGTTGCTATCAACTGAAAATTCTGAGATAGCCAACGATTAAGAAATTTCAGAAAAAAAATACTTTGAGCTACCCAGTTACAGTGGAAGTAATGCCGCGCGGTGGTGCATTCTTTTCTGGAAATTCTAGGATATAATTATGCATCAGCTATTATGAAGGAGGGGCGGTGGGTCAATTTTTAGGAGAGAAAAGATTGCTTCCCTCCCCCTTCTGCAAAGAACAACTTTGTTGAAGTTCGTTTGAAAGAAATCAGACGCTCAAATTCCTGTCTTTAGATTTTTCATTCTACGTAGGACCGAACTTACCACCCTGATAACCCAAAAACAGAGTTGACAGCAGAACTTTAATGTAGCAGTTCGCTGTTTATATAAGCTATGAAATAATTTAATATTAGTATGCGTTCCTAAGGATATATTTTTCATAGATTGTGTCTAATAGTTTCATGGACAATTAACAGTCACATTGCCTTGTGTTATGTAATTTGCGGAATTAGGTGGCATAAGCAGGATTTTGAATTAAAGAGTTTGTGGTAATGAACTGTAAGCAAGGAGTGACTCGGCCCACTCGCAACTGAAGCTCCAAAAGAAGAAAGTTTGATAAGAAATCAATATATTTAAAGGATAGGTGTTGTATAATGGCTGCAAAAATAAAAAATCCATTAAGTTTAATATTACCTATCAAATCTTACGAGCCAGAGAAAATTTGTTGATTTTCAACAAAGGGAAGAAACACCCCCAAAAAGTAAAGCAACATTAATTAAAATCGCACCCTCAGATTCAGCATATCAGAGAACATTACTGTAGATATTTCGGGCTCCTATGTACAAAAATGTGTAATTTTGTATGTTTTGCCCGAAAAAGATAGCTGTCATTCTATTTACCAGCTTATTTGTTTGTTCTTTTTTTCCGGGGAGTGATTGTAAAAAAACCAATGGTCCGATAGGGTCGGAAAATGGCTCATTCCAACAGAAAATAAAAGTACTAGCGCCATGTTTAAGTAAACAAAAGGACTGAACCTTTGGAAAGCGGCGGCACATATGCAGCTGTCCAAATTCATCTAATGAAACTTGACAAACCCCAAGGATCCGACGGGGTGCAAACTAGCACCTCCTATTCAGCATTCCACTTCTTATTAAATAATTATGCCCACTATTCTGTGCTTGTATTGCTCAGTAAAATGTACTTCATTTTGGGAAAGTCTAATTACCTGCGTTCTTAAGAAAGGAAAAACCCAAGGATTTGTGAATCTTATAGACCTATTACCGTCTGATATTCCAATTAAAAGCTGATATTCCAGGGGATCAAAATGACCATGGAAAGAACCAGGCAAATCGCATATGCTACTTTTTAGCTATTTTAAAACTGCCACCAGATGCTGAATATGAATTTGTCTACGTATGCGATTGACATTTCAAAAGCGTTTGACTCCATAATACATCTGCAGGCTATTCTTTCTCCGTTGAAAAGCAAAATTAAACGCTTTCTTTACGATTTCGTGTGGAATTGGTATGGCAATGCATCCATGTGGTTGCAGCTAGGTAGAGTGCTTAGCATCTCCTTCACTGTTCAGTAAGGTGTGAATCAAGGCTCTGTGCGCAGCCCAATTCTTTCCAATAATACCACCTGAATCATCACAAAAAATATTTATCGATTACTAATTGAGCGCCATGTTGATACTGGACACCTCCATTACGCAAACGATATTTTCCTAATATCAGACGATCTAAAAAATCTCTCAAACTCAACTGACATAGTTTGCCCTGATCTCAATGAAATCGGCCTGAAAGTCACCTCCTTGAAAACTGATTTTCTCGTTATGCCCATCAGCCTCCCATAGCTATCAGCTTTGGTCCAACAACTACTTCTATATTGTCTTCTCTGAAACATTTAGGTCAATTCTTTTGCTCATCTTTTAAGGCTGCTAAAACACTTGCAATCTGGTCGTTGAAAGCAACTCTGAAAAAAATCGTACGGGATGCTTCCTTGAGTTAAAGGTAAATTTCACAAGACAGCCCTGGGCAGAGTTTAAAACACTTTTTTCGCTCCAAATGTCTTCTTTCTGCTTTAATCTATGGACTTTTTCTGCACTTTCTGGACGGAAGAAAGTGCGACTTAAAATTTTCCGCTTTTGCGAATCTCTTCTCCAGTTGCCTATTTTGACTCGTAACCGGTACATTTTTTAGTTGATATGCTAATTTTTTTCCCCCGTGAAAGCTTACAGTCGAAGATCGAAGGCCCTTATTGGGGTATAATCAGCTATTTAACTGCAAAAGTAAATTTTCAGTAGTGCTGATTTACGAAAATATAGGAAGGTAAGGTTAGGTTAGAGGAATAATTACTATTTTAAGAAATCGAGTAGGGGATGTATTAATTTTATGGTCACTAGGGCTGATATTTTCTCTAGGAGTTGAGACTACATATTCTTAAGATATTTCTCCCTATCAATCATGCTCCTCTTTATTTCATCTTCTTTTACCAAAAGAGCTCAACTACCTTTTTCTGCATGGCTACTAGCAGCCATAGCAGCTCCTACCCCCGTCTCATCTTTATTTCATTCGTCCACACTAGTAACAGCCGGAATTTATCTGATGATTCGTTTGTCTCCTTCGTTTGAAGAGAGAGGGTGTTTCTTACTTGTTATCATAGGGGCTTTAACTTCCTTTTTTTCAGGTCTGGCTGCGTTCGGAGAAAACGATTTAAAACGAGTAATTGCATTATCTACACTAAGCCAGCTAGGAGTAATAATATTTTCTCTAGGTTTAGGGCTTACGCTATTTTGTTACTTTCATCTTTTTGCCCATGCACTTTTTAAGGCCCTTCTTTTTTATGCTCGGGGGTCGTAATTCATTCACTAGGGGTACAAGACATACGTTGAATAGGGGGAGTATCCAAGATACTCCAAAATCTAGGCGTGGGGTGCAATTTTGCTGTTTTCTTTCAATTTTTCAATGAAAATACTAAAAAATTAGATATCCATCAAAATTTTATGAAGGAACAGGGTTCTGGGGGAAGACAATTGCCCCCCTATCCCCTCCTACGACCATCCAGTTAGCACCCTTGTATATTTAAGCATAATAACCAAAGCTAAATGATTCTGAAATTAAATTTCCAAAAACTTAACTTCGGCTTTTCTCCTTTTCCTCTTCTAATGGTACACGGAGGGCCTAACACAGGAGATGATTTTAGGAAATGTAAACCATTTTACTCCAGTAGTTATCATAGTAAAATTCTACTTTATTGAGTTCTTGCTATCTCAGAAAGGGGTTAGGTAAGGAAAATGAAACTTTCAGGGATGGGTCTACAGGCCAAAGTGTGTCCCGGAAAGGTATTTTAAAGTAACCACGTCCACTCCTTCTCCCTCTAGAGGGCCTTGAAATTCACTTACATGACAGGTCTATAACCTATTGAAATTTTGATAAAACAACATTGTACCTTAATTTTCAGTTACTAGTTGTTTTTTCTCTGCCTTTAGTTCTGAAAATACAATTCCTGTTATTTGAGTAGAATTCTGAGCCATATCAATGTTTTTTTTCTTCAAAATTTAGGAAATGTATTTGTATATCTTTAAAACCTTATAAACTGGGATTGAGCAAAGTCGTGAAGCTGAAAACAAATTTTGTTGTACTTCATTCAAGCAGAAGATCTATTTCGCAAGGTTTCACTTTTATAACACACATATTTTTAAAGGTCATCAAAGGTCAGGACCCTCTAGAGGGAGAGGGAGTGAAGGTAGGTACTTCAAATACCTTCCCAGGACATACTTTATCCTGTAGACCCATCCCTCAAAGTTTCATTTTCCTAACCTAACCCCTTTCCGAGATAGCAAGAAGTCACTAAACTAGAATGTTACCAATATTTTAGCTAGCTTTTTAAGAAATACAAAAAAATAATAAAAAATCAAAGTTACTGGTTACTTGAAAATTAATTGCAAGTCAAAGATTCCTATTACTAAACAGTATTCATGATAACGGTAAAATTCTAGTCTAGTGTACTTTAAAATACCTTCCCGGGACACACTTTGGCCTGTAGACCCATCCCTGGAAGTTTCATTTTCCTAACCTAGCCCCTTTCCAAGATAGCAAGAAGTCAACAAACTAGAAATTTGCCTTAATATCATGTATGATCAACTATAATTTTAGCTACAAAAGTTATACATGAAGGTAAGATACACCCAGGAGCATGGAACAGAAGAATTCTTATATATTTTCTTAGCGTAAATTTTGTACCATATCTTGTCATAAGCAAAATCTTTCATGCTTATCATAATCTATCACATATATATATATATATATATATATATATATATATATATATATATATATATATATATATATATATATATATATATATATATATATATATATATATACAGAGAGAGAGAGAGAGAGAGAAAGCTATATAAGAAAGAAGGATAAATGGGAATGATTTTTATGGAAATTTTAATAGTTAGTCTCAGTTTTTTGAGAAGATTATTAAGACAAATAAATTACTTATATCCATCAATTATATATACAGTAAAAATTACAACAATATGTTTTTTTAATGAAAAACTAACAAAATAATAGAAAGAATCAATTTCTGTGGTAGAGTGATAAAAGGTGTGTAATAGTCAGGAAAAAAGAATATTCTTTCATTTCTCTTCCCAACTTATTACGTTGACAACTTAAAAATATAATAGCTGTAGGATGGAGAGTTATTTGTAGATAAATACCTCTGACAATGGCTTTAAATATACATACCAAGATTTGAATAATTCCCCTTCATTTTACCACTAGCTAATGTCAACTACATGTGCAAACATACCATGCTTAAGCAGTGTGCATTGGGGTTGAAATCAGTTCCTAAGGCTATAGCAACTCCAGCATTGATCATTGATCTGACTGGTGGCGACTTCAGCCTCAGGGCTATAACCGTTGTAGGGAGTAACACAGCAAAACTATTCGCCTTTTGCATCAGTTCAATTCCAGCCGGAGAGATCTCTTCCAGATGGCTCATGGCTTCAGCACCCAAGGATGCACCCATCTAAAAAAAAATTAATAGTCAGGTTTACTGTCAAGATTGAATGTTCCCCTCTTAAACTATGGTCTTCTAAGCCTTTCGTGAATCGCCATGATTTTAAAATAAATGGAAATTGGGAATAATTCAATTTTAGAATCATGTATTTGTGCACATAGTAAATAGAAATAAGGGGGGAGGATAAAAAAGATAACAGGGTACAACGGAAGAGATAATTATGATTTAATTGGAGAGACTCCGTTACGCAGAAACTACTTTTAATCTTGTGTCAATCAATGTGTTCTGTAGTTTTTGGTCGATCGTTTTCTGCCATTTTTAAACGAAAATGAAACGATCATGCATTGTTTTCATAAAGTGACTTATGCTTCAAATTGTTTGGGGTAATAACTTCAACAACAAAACATCTAGCGTAGAAGTAAACCTGTTAGTATTCCTTTTGTTGCTTATGAGTCCTGACAGTTCAAAGTTGACTTTGTCAGAAAATTAAACATAATCCATGAAGCCTTATAAGTCTTCCAGATTCTCAGATTAGAATTGACACACTGATGCGCATTTTTCTACTACTAGTTCCCTCTGTCTAGGATTAAGAGGAATTAATAAGAATTCAAATAAAGATGTTACTTGAGAACACACAAGAAAGACTCTCGAGGAATCTCCAGTCCTTGATTACGTTTTGAAGTGATTTCTGTGTTTTTTTCTGTGCAGCATGAAAGTTTCTTTTAGCCCTTGTTCTCATCCTTCGAACTGAGTAAGTGTCTCTTAGACATTTAAAACTAAGGCTCTTCATATTCCAATTTTCTCTAAAAGCTTGAATCCAGTCTGGAATTCTGCTGTTTGATTGAGCATCACGACAATGGACTGGTCTCCTACAAGTGATTCATTTCGTCTGGCAAATGTTTTGAATGTTTCCAAAATGCGATTTATATTATAAATCACTAGTTTGGTTTACTTGTGCATTAATTTATTAGCACTACTTGGACTAAGACAACTTAATATGTTTCATATAGCTACAGAGTCATATGAAATCACTCATACCCAACATCCTCATCCAAAACTTGTTTATTAATTTTTTAAATTTGCTACACCCACAGACGTGCAATATCATTACAATAGATTGATGTGGGAGTGTGGAATACATTGCCCAATTATATAAAAGAATCTATTTCTCTAAGGTTGTTCCAAAAAATATTAAAAAATATCTTAGTGAGTAGATAAAAAAGTTGTTTATATTTTTTTTTTTTTGTTTACTGCTGTTTGTTTGTATTGGTAGTTTATAGCCTCTGGTAAGTTGGCAGTGCAGTATGGGAATTAAGTGTATGTATTGTTTTTATTTTGTCAATAAATCGAGTTAAGTCAAGTCACTGAAGATAAACTTAGCTTACAGTTTATAATTTTCAGGAAAAAAAAGTCTTCCACATAAAATGACTGTCCTCCGGGTTACGAAGACTTCGTGGAGTGGGTATTATTGCATATTTTGTAGAAAAATTGACTTTTGCTGAAAAACAAAGTGAATGTAATAGTTTTTCTTAACATAAGTGATCGCTGTTACTACTAAAAGTCGTACATGACATTTTCAAACTTATGAAGTAATTGCCAGAAACCGTTGCCTGAGTTGCATTCCATCACGCTTCGATTCTCTTTATCTACATTACCCTGCTGATCTCCCTTTAACAAACAGCTTAGAGATTAGTTTTTGGCAATTGCTTCAGAAATTTTCACAATGTCAGATACAACCTTTTGACGTAACCGAGACACATGGATTGTTTGTAATACCAATTATTGTCAGTCTAAGTTCAAAAATTATCAGATGAATCCGGTGGGGACAGTTGTTGCAACAACGACGATGCATGGCAGAGAATCAATTTTATGCCACTAATTATCTTGATGTAAGCAGTTATTATTATTATTATTACTGTTATTATTTTTTAAATAGTGAATATTGATTTGGTAATAAATTAGGTGTAATATGTTTTTGAAAGGGGCATTTCTAATAAATAGAGGCTTCATATTTGTGATGAAATCTGTCGGATTGATGGCCAGTCTGCTAAATGACGCCAAGTTATTGCACCCGAAAAACGACATCTAGCTACTACATTGGTTAAAAATAAAATATCAAAGACTGAACCAGCATTAAATATGGAGAAAAAAAAAATCATAAAATGACAACCAGAAAGAATCAATTCTGTGCAACGGCTTGTAATGACCATCCCATAGTAGGTCTCAAAAAGAAAAAAATACACTCTAAATCTCGGATATCAAATTGGCGAGCTTTGTAAAACAGCTTAAACCACAAATAACTTCGTGCACCAACATAAAACGGTACAAAAAGTGTCATCGCCGAATATCAAATATTATTGATATTCCCCGAATATCCTTTATTGAATGTTGCGTTCAAAAATCTCTATTCCATAGCATATTGTATGAGGAGTGAAAACATTCTAAAGAAGTTTGTCAGGACCTAAATCACGGTTATCACATTGTCAAGCTTCATAAAACGACTTAAAATGACAAGCAACGACAAAAAAACAGCACGTTAAAGCTTATAAAATAAATGCCTGAACGCATCAGTTATCAAAAACTTCGTGCTAACGAACAGTGAGTAAGGAGCGACCCAGCTCAATAGTAACCGAAACTCTAAAAACAGAGTTTTGCTACCAATGGATACATCAAAATAATCAGAGTTTTATGCTGACTTCAAATATATAAGTTTCATCGGGTTAAGTCTTACCCATCAAAAGCAACGAGCCTGAGAATACTTGCTTTATTTTCGAAAAAACAGAAACAATCCCTAAGAGTCATAGAATGAATCACAATTAAAAAAATGAAAATCACAACATCAGATTCAGCGTGTCAGAGAACCCTACTGCAGAGGTTTCAAGATCCTATCCTCAAAAATGTGGAATTATGTATTTTTTTTTTTGGTTGCCAGAAGAGAGATCACGGATGCGTGTGTTTTCCTTTTTCTTCCCAGGGGTGATAGTATCAACTCACTGGTCCTAGAATACCGCGAAAGACCTCATTTTAACGGAAATTAAAAGTTTTAGTGCCTTTTTTAAGTGACCAAAAACTGAAGGGCAACCAGGCCATCTCCAACGCTCACATGTATCCCAAATTCACGGGATCAAAATTTTATAATAGCAATTTTGTTCAGCCTAGTCGACAAGCCGGATAAATATGTCTTTGAGGATGACCCCCCACAGCCCCAGGGGGAAGGGCTGCAAGTTGTGAACTATACCCGTTGCTTACATACAGTGTGGGGTATTAGGAAGTAGACCGATGTTTTCAGGGGGATTTTTTCTGGTGGGGGGTCAGGCGTAGAAGATTACGTGGGAGGATCTTTCTATAGAGGAATTTTTCATGGGGGAAGGGAGTTTTTCATGAAGGAGACGCCAGATTTTCCAGCATTATTTAAAAACGATCAGAAATTAAATAAAAGAAAAATTCAGCTGAAAGTAAGAAGCGACATTAAAACTTAAGCGAACAGAAACTATTACGTGTATGAGGGGTTCACCCCCTCGTCAATGCCTCGCTCTTTACGCTAAAGCTTTTTTTAGCACTTTCAAAAGAGCTGGTTTATTCTAATTAAACCCTTTGTGATTCAGGGGTCATTCTTAAATAATTGGATTAAAATTCGAACTCTAGCGTAAAGAGCGAGATATTGACGAGAGGGCGAACCCCCTCATATATTAAACATTAAATAAATTTTCTTTTCAGTCTTAATGTTGCTCCTTACTTTCAGTAGAAAAAGATTGTTTCTTTTATTTAATTAATTCATAAGATTGGGTTGGTCAATTCTATTTCACAGCAGACTATACGCACATAAAGACTAAAAAATTTTCTCAAGGCAATGTTTGATGAAGAGAAAATGGACCGCGATGACGATGATCAGGCTGGCCAACAAAACTCTTAACAGCTCAAGGAAACACAAACAACATGCTTGAATATATTAAAGACCAGACGAAATACTTGGTACATGATTTGGAAATATCCAAAAACCTAAATATATGGTACACAGACGAAACACATGGCATATCAACGACCAAAAATGGTTTCAGTTCAAGCATTATAAAACCCAATTAAACCTAATACCAAAAACAATAACAAAACCCAAACCCAATTATAAAATCAAAGAGTGGAAAATATAAAAGCTACAATTATTTAATTTAACTGACGCTTGGAGTTATCTCTCCTGTCACTACCTTTTCTGAGAGGGGGGGGGGCAGGCTCATAAAGCACAGCGTGAGTTGAAACATATCCGTGAAAAGTAGTTACGTTATTGAGAAAAGATGAAGCTACAGGAACTTCAAAAACATGGGCATCCCATGGGAAGCAGACCTAAGCCCTTCTTCATATAGGCACATATCTTCTGTGAGACTATAATTTGTTTTTAACTATCAATATTAAGATACTGACTTCGCAAATGCTGCCACTCGATTCTTCAAACCCAACAATGCTTACAGTTGCTACTCAACTGGCTATACCTTCTTCCTTAGCCCCATCCCTGTAATTGTGCTTTTGACGTTAAAAATAATTATTCTTACTCACACCTATGTCGGAATATGACCAACTGAAAGTTTTCTTTCGTGCGTTTGAGTCCTAGACAAAATACCAGCCACTAAAAGGTGATGCCATTTAACCTATTCATTCCATTGATATAATCAAGCTGATAGCACTTGCAATTCATGTTCGCTCTGAATCATTTTAATTCAACTGAGCCTAGAGAAGCACAGAAAACAAATTTCGCGACAAACCTAAGAACAACTTTCCCCCTAGTAATTTTCTTAGAGCAAACATTGGAAAGTCCCTCAAGTAAACTTTTTCTAAAGGGGACAGTCAAGTCCCAAGAGAAGATATTCCCACCTTAAAAACAACTCTTTCTAAGTTCCTAATTTTGTGTTAGCTTCAATAGATTTTATCTGAGGGATTAAGGAACTGTTTATAAGTTTTTAGCCAATACGGTCTTTTCTCGTATTGCTACAAACATGAAAAGGGCTGCTTTCAAAATTTAGAAAATAAAATACGGACAGTCCAAAAAATGTAAAGAACATAGAAATATAACAAATCAAAGAATATGCTGCTATCTCCAACGGTGAAATCACCAGTGCTGTAAAGTTTTTCATGTATGTTATTTAAATACAAAATCGAAGCATTCAAACATGACATCGGGAACTTTCTAGCAACATCAAGTGACTTCAAAGCTGCATTAAAAGACCCTGCCTGAAATTACAGTTTTATTAGATAGCTGTTATTATAGTTTGTGGAATTTTTTGTGGATATAGTTTGTGGAACTCCAAAAAAAAAACGGCTTAAAGTTAAAAATCTACGAGGATGAAGTTTGTAAACTGTATTTCTATAAACAGAATTTAAATTTTATGCTTATTCTAATTACGCAAAAATTATTGGCGGTTAAAAAATTATTACGATCACTCCCATTCCTGAGGCTGTTTTCCCCTCCCCTTTTTCCAAAATTAGGTGGAAAGATCTACGAAGATGAAGTTTGTAAACTGTATTTCTAAAAACAGAATTTAAATTTTATGCTTATTCTAATTACGCAAAAATGATTGGCTGTTAAAAAATTATTACGATCCTCCCATTCCTGAGGCTCTTTACCCCTCCCCTTTTTCCAAAATTAGGTGAATTTTTGAGGAGACATTATGATTCTCGAGGATATTTTGGGGAAGAATGAAATTTTATCTTGGGCAAAATTTAGAGAAAAGCAGTATTTTTACAGATTCGGGAGATTTTTGAGGTTTCCGAGAACTCAATTTTCTTTCGGAGAAAATTGAGAAATTTTGGAGGATTTTGTCGATAAATTCGGGATTCCCAAGGCAGCGACTACCGGATTGACTTTCTCATTCTATCAAACTCCTTGGCTTACAAGTCCCAAAGCCTCTAAAACATCAAATTAAATGAGTTCCCAATATGACACAGTCAGAAAAACGGAAGTTCCTTGGTCAAACTTTGCGCAAGCCATGGGGGCTCATATCATGTCCTTCCCTTAATCACACAGGTAGAAACCCCTCGAATGGAATGACTCTGATTCCATTAAGTTCTAAATATCTAAGTCTCTATTTAAATGTGTCTGCGAAACTTCTAGTTTACTTGACCATAATTCTTGGGCTTTTCAACTAGTCTAACTATGGGAGCTATTTAGACATGTTAATTAATTACTATGTGGCAATGTAGTGGCACACAGGGCCCAAGAGGTGAAAAAAATTTGCTCTCTGTTCAATTTAATGCTTGAAAATGCTGTAAAAGGTTTAATTTTGATCTAAGAAGCCACTTTTCAAGTCTCTAGTGGAATCATTCGATGCTACGTGGCTCGGGAAAAAAATTATACGTAAGAGACACGAAGCTCTTTGCGAAATCATCCCTACTATAAACTTCGTTGACTATGTTATTCGTAAAGGTAAGAGTAGTAGTTTTACCTAGCATACTATTACAGTAATAACTAATGTAAAATAAAATTTTCCTTACATTATTTTTGAGGCATTTCTAGTTCTTTTACTTATTTATGCTGCTGAAACACTAGTCTCGTGGTTTTCCTCTTTTTCTTATCATTAAGGCAGTGACAGAACTTCTGTCGGGAAAAGTATGGATATGCTCCGCTTTGAGCATCAGTTTCATGTAATTTGTGGCAGTTTCTAGGTGAAAAATGTTGTAGATGTCGGAAATATATTATTTCTTGTAAAAGATGGCACTAAATAAAAGTTGGTACACAGAAGTTATATATCCTAAAGGATTACTTGGAATTGGTAGTGATAACAGGGGAAGAAAAAATTTGAATACAGATTAAGAAAAGCAGACATAAATAAAGAGAGAGTGTTGGAAGTAGATAGAGGGGTAATTTGGCATGAAAAGAAAGCAAAGGAGGGAAAGAGCTAATGAAGGTGAGAGGTGAGATAAAGGGGGAGACACAGACACGCTCAGTCAAAGCGCAGGCATACTCCCTCTCCCGAAAACTCCATGGACTATGAGAAAAACTGTTGTGACTCTAGAAGTAAATTTTTCCCTGCAACTAACAAAACGCTCTTCACCATATCCGCTGTTTGACAAATAATTGGTTAGACTACACAATTTTGAGCGAAATTTTTGCTAAAAATTTATAGTTCGGGCCGCCGAAAAACAAAAAAATAACAAGATACAAATTATTTCAAAAACCGGTTATTGGGCTCTGATTACTACACTTGAAGAATAGAGAAAAAACTAGAACCAGCAAATGTGGTTCCTCAACAACTTAAAAGTGGTCTATGCTGTCATTTGATTTTAAGGAATGGAAGACACTTACTTCAATTAAATAAAAAAAAACAAGTTTTTTTCAACTGAAAGTAAGGAGTAACATTAAAACTTAAAACGAACAGAAATTATTCCGTATATGAAAGGGTTGTCCCCTTCTCAACGCCCCGCTCTTTACACTAAAGTTTGTTATTGTTTTAAGAAGTAGAGTTGTGAGAAGAGTCAAAACTTTAGCTTAAAGAGTGAGGCGTTGAGGAGGGGACAGCCCCTGATGACAGATGAGATATCTTTTTGAGAATTAGATTTAGAAAACACATGTTTTCATTAAAATAAAAGGCAAATTTAGAAAAATTCACTAGCTTGCATAAATTGTCAACCTAAAACAAGCACAAATTCTATGTATGAAGAAATAAAAACAGTTGTAAAAATAAATTTCGATAAGCAATGATAACAAACTTAAAAATGGCACAAATTGCCTCTAATAAAAAAGATGTTACCGCCCACTAAAGGCTAAATAATCATATGTACCAGACTAAATTGATTTTTGTTCATATTAGAGCCAACATTTACCGTTGTCTCTGATATTAACGAAGTCACTCTTTATCTTCAGTGACATGGCACTCTTTACTAGAAATTAAATAAAAAAACTTTTTCAGTTGAAAAAAGTTTTTTCAACTAAAAATAAGGAGCGATATTAAAACTTAAAACGAACAGAAATTATTTCATATATGAAAGGGGCTTTCTCCTCCTCAACCCCCCGCTCTTTACACTGAAGTTTGACACTTTCTCACAACACTACTTTTTAAAACAATAAAAAAGAGGGTATAGCACCTTGCAATAACACATTTTTAGTTAAGAGCTATCCTTATCAACAGTAACCTAAAATCTAAGACTCCCTATTACAATATACGTAACAATAAAATACATTATTCATGCTGATTCTTAATATGCAAAATGTGTTAATTTTAGATTTATTCTTTAAAAGCAATTAGCACATAAACATTTGTGTAATTTTAGAAATTGTAATTAAACTCCGTTATATTGATGGAAACTATACAATAAAAATTAAGCATGTGACAGACTTAAAGGTACTATCTGCAAAATGTAAAATTTTTAGTTTTTTTTTGAAGTGGATGAATGACTATATATTTCATATATATATATAATGGCTATCCCGTGAATGTTCGAAATTAGTTACTGCCGACAATCATCGGTGAATGTCCGAATGATCGACTTTTTTCCCCTTGAATTTAGTCAGCGTTGTCAGTCAACTTTTTCGGTTTTATTCAAGGTATGATAGCGATAGGTTAGTTTAGGTTTTCAGCCCATTTCTGAGATTCACAACCTAATTTGACTTAGCTTCACCTAGTCTAGCTTTAACTTTTACCATCAAAGCTTGCATAAGTCTGAAAGAGCTGATTCGTAAAGCTGATTGAATCCAGATTTTGGATATTCACAGTAAGTTGTTAACTGAGGGTAATGTGTTACCATGTGTAACCTGAGGGTAACACCAGCCTCCCTTTTTACACTCTCCAACGAAGAAGTTCCCGCTTTGTTCTTTATTTTTAGGTCGTAAGGTGTAAAAACAGCAATTTCATTTAAAATAAGAAATTCTGGCGTTAATTCAATTTATCCCTCCTTTTACTACATCAAAGAATCATCCATTTTGTAGGATTTGCTATCTCTTGGGACTCTTTATGATTCTCACTGTTGTTTCTCTTCTAACCACAGATTCAGTGTAAAAATCAATGTGATCTACCTATCACTTGTCTTTTAAACACAGTTTTCTTTGTCCATTATTTGCAATTTCGATTCGTTGTGATATTTTTTTTTCACATATTTTTCAGCCGCTGATCTTGTTATGTTTCATTTTCGTGCATCATTACCTCAGATTTTTTTTCCACGCATTTTGCTTTAGCTGCTCGGATTCATTTAAAATCATGTATAATTTCGTATTAACTTGTAAATACCAAAAATACTTCTTTACCAGGTTCTTCCAAATCGTATTTTTTTATTTAATTGAGTCGTTATATATTTAGTAACAATCACGAATGCTCCAATAACTTTGCCCAATGAAATAGCTAAATAACGCATTGGAATTTTTGACATGAATTCAATTCCTCTTTCCTGTGTATTCTTTACAGACGCTAAAATAATACACTTATTATTCCATTGTAATTTCTGAAATATCTAAATAACACATTTGTATAATTATCTTCTTATTCCTTAGTTTTAACTACATTTTCGTTTCGAATTCCAAGTATTTTTTGCTGTGTCTTGTGCAATGTCTTTGTATAATTTTGCACGTTTTATAGATACTAAATATTAATTTCTCTTTTCTGTTTATCCTTCAAAGACTCACACAGGCCAAATTAACACACTCTTTCATTCCATTGCAAATTTGATTTGTCTTCTAAGTGCAGGTTTCATTGTGCAACATTTCGTTTCCAATTCAATATAATTTTTGCTGATTCTTGGTCCATGACTTTTTCTTTGGGCGTTCGTAATCACTTGTCATCTTTTGTAACGTTGCATGTATAATAGATACACAAACAAAACGACCACCTTTGGAGGAAAAACTATGTAATGTTTGCTCTTTGAATGTGTATAAATGTGACGTCACTCACATGAATTATTTTCTGGCAAGAATTGAATTTCTTTTTCCGTTCTTTTTCCTTTTTCTTGGTTAAGAAATTTATTTTCTCCTTTATGTGTATCTTTGCAGAAGATAGAACAATATCTCTTTATTCTAGGATGAAAAATCCGAAATTCAGATGGATTAAGTAATTCTGGCGGGAACTACCTTCTTCCTGTTTATCCTTCACAGAGTCACGCAAGGTAAGCCAACACGTTCCTTCATTCCATTGTAATTCTGCTTTGTCTTCCAGCAGCATGTTTAGTTGGGGAACGTTTTCTTTTGTAATTCAATATGATTTTTGCTGTTTTTGTTCCATATCTTTCTCTGCAGCTGTTCAGAGTCGTTTGCCACCTTTCAGAGTTTTGTATGCGTCATGGATACTAAAAACGATATGACTACTCTTGGGAGGAAAATGATGAAATTTATGCTCTTGATATATGCTCATAAACATGACATCTCTCATGAAGAGATAAACATAAACATGAAGACTTTAAATAAATTTTCAAAAACGCAGGACTTATCTAGATCGTTTTTTAGGCCGAAAAATTCCAAAGTGCCAATTTCCGAATAAAAGAGCTGTTTTAAAAAAATTATATATAAATAAGTACATACACAGTTTTTTTGTTTAAGGAAGTAGAAATATATAATTATAAATGCACTATCTGCCAAAAAGGCACCTGTGTTTTCTGGCCAGGAAATCTTAGGGCGAAAATTGGCATTCTGGACTTTTCTAGCCATAAAACACGATCTAGATAGGTCGACAGTTTGATCAAATTTGTTTAGAGCCTAAATTTTTGAAACACAGTGCTCATGTAACTTCATTACGTACACTGGCGGATCAAGGGGGCCAGGGAGGACCCACCCCCCCCAGTTTTTTTCTAGTACCCTTTTATCCTGTATTTTTTTTTTCACTCTTTTTTGGGAATAATTTTGTCAATTTGGTCAATTATTGGCACCTTTGTCACGTTCTCCCCCCCAGGAAATTGATCATTGGCGCTCTTGTCACATTGGGCCTCCCCGCAAATTCTGCTCTAGATCCGCTCTTGCTTACGTAAAATCCATGTAAGATCCTTACGACCCATGTGAGATTCTTTTAAATCAAGACAAAAAACAAACTTACATATTCTAACAGCTATTGGAAAAGAAAATTCTTTAAACACTTGAAATATCCCAACAGTTTATTAGTCTGGCTCCTTAAGTTCCAAAAATTAAACTAGAATAAATATAACTAAGTATAAAATAGTAAGTACAACATAGTAAGAAATCCCTACCTTTTTTCTTCATTTTGTATATCAACAAAAAATTGCCTATAGGGGGGACCCAAAAAACGCAAATGTACAATTGCTAAAGATGATAATTTGTTTGAACAAGAAGAAATTTTTGTCTAACCAGCTCAACCATCAAGCTTGATAAAACCAAGAGGACGACCCGAAAAACACAAATTCACAATGGCTGAAAATGAGCAGCCTGGACCATCAAATGTGACAGGACTTATCTGAGCAACTAAAGCAAAGGGGACAAATGAGAGCAGATATGCAAGATGTCTTCTGACGAAGGCTTTGCACATCCTTTAAATAATAGGATCTCTCGTAACTTAATGGATCTGTTGGAAGAAATATTGTGAGACAAAAACAATTATACCAAACGTAATTTCGAAATCGGAGAAGTGTAGGATGATGTAAATCAACGTGCTGCTTCACTGGGACAAAAACCTCCTAAAGTCCATCTTATTTTTACTATGTCAGATGCTGTGGATTATAGGCGAATAAACCCTCGTGCGTGTATTGTGATATACGCTACCCTTAAGGACATTGAAAAATGTCTAAAGAAATGAAAAAAAAAATAAAAAAAAAATATACAGTTAGACAACGAGGATTACACCGTGTCAAAAACGAAAGTGAAGAACGAAGAAATATGCGGAAGTTTGCCTAGAAGGCAAACTAAAATCAAGAGGAACAACGCAGTTGTAATATCGACGGCAACAATCTATGGCGCAAAAACCAGTACAAACCTACAAAGCTGTCGTAAACTGCTCAACTGTTAATTACAAGTTATTAGGATCCTTCAACATTGTATATGTTCACTGTGGAGTCCGCCATTTACCTGAAGAAAGAGTAGCAAACAAAGGTGATTAATTTGGAGAATGCTGCTCACATTGTCGAACTGCATTGCGCCTTCAAAATTTCCAAATGAATCGGTTTGCCTTGTTTTAGTACATCACCTGCTCTCTAAAAAGTTCCAAAAATGAATCCAAAACTTGAACTCCTGATTCACTTTAGCTTCATTTAACGTGAAGGATGATCTAATCATCAATAGTCGTAATATTTTTAGAATCAAAGTAGCTGGACAGATTTATCACAGAATCAATTTGGCTGCATATTCATTACAAGCCACTCAAGATGATTTTTATACCAGCTTAATATGGCCAAATGTACTTTTTAGACCCCAAATGCACTTTTTAGCTGGTGAAAAATGCCGTTGCACGTTTAAATTTTGGGATCTCTCGTAACTGAATGGAACTGTTGGAAAAATATTGTGGGACGAAAACGACTATGCCGAAGGTTATATTAAAATGTGAGAATTCAAGGATGATGTAAATCAACGTAGGACAGCACAAATGTGCAGCTAATTTTTACTGTGCCATATGATGTGGATTATAGATGGTCCAACACTCCTACATATAACGAAGTATGTGCTGTTCTTAATTTTAATGCTGACCATAGTTTTCCGTTAAATGAAATGGTTGTAAAACCACAAAAGTAACTGAAAGTAACTTTTAGTTACTTTCGTGGTTTGATGAAGGTAGTTGCAAATTGTAAATGTAAGTAATTGTGTATTACGTATATTTTGTTGTTTTTCTTCACTTTCTTTTGCTGGCCATAGACCCGTTTGTAGTTGTATTCTTATTTGTTTTTGTCATGGATGGCCAGTTCGGCTTTATATCTTATATGCTCCTTTCTTACAATCCGTTACCACGAACTGTTAGATCAATTGACGCTATTTCAGTTGGGCTATTAAATTTTAATCCGTCTCCCCATGAGATTAGCCCAGCATCTAACTTGATTAGATTTATTTATATTTAGCATCATATTTAATATCCTACTTTTCTAAGCAGGATATTTAATCGTAAAGTTTTATCATTTATTAACTAGACATTATAAGTTTCATATTAAGTTATCGTTATTTTAGTATAAGACTGTTAAGTATTTCAGTACAATATTTAATTTTTTCTAAGTATTTTTTAGGTAATTAAAAAGTATAAGGATATTTAAGCGTTAAATAGCTTATATTTTTAATGAAACTGCCCAATACTATACAGTCAGTGCCACTAGTAATTTTTAATTCCCGTCTTCCCGTGATAAATTAACAAATACCCAGCTTTTATAAGTTTTCCATTCTATTTGACTTGAAGTACAAATGTAAGCGAACAATAAGTTACCTCAGCTCCTCCGATGGGTGCAAGCTCATCTGCATGGAAATTCAGCCTTAGACCAGTCTTTCTTCCGGCATTTAGGATCGCCCGTGACTCTTCAATTTCAAACACTCCTTTTTCACAAAAAACGTCAATACTGTCCACTGATATTGCTTTCGAATTTCGCAAACGGATTACTTCGGGAAGCTGATTTTCAATTATGTCTTTTGTTGCTTCGCTTGCTGTTTTTCCCCTGAAAGATAGAAAGGTTCTTTTGCAAGAAGCCTTATAATTTTAAGCTATAGTAATAAAACTACAGAGCTTCTTCAATTGGACATAAATAAGAAAGCACAAGATATTGCAATCTTTGACCAGTTAGGTCAAAGATTGGAGTAATTAATGCAAATAAAATTCAAAAAAATTATATACACAGAAATTTTGAAAAAATAACAACACACCAATAGAAATATGTGCAGATACATAAGGACGAAAGAGTAGATTTTTTAAAGAAAATTTAGTGCTTTCAAAATCTCCAGTAAGATTTTTAGTAATTGAAAAAGAATAGACAAAATGAAATCACAATCTGGCTTTCATAGTTTTAAATGAATGTCTTTGGGGAAAGAGGAGCGTGGGAGGGGGACTGGTTGCCCTCCGGTCAATTTTGAATCTAAGAGAAGGAACTAGAAATTTCAAGTTCTACTCTAATGAACTACTTCCGAAGCTTTTACGACAACTCCTTCCATATGAAGTGTTTCGGAGAAAAAAAAAACAATAAAAATAATAACGTATGAGCCCACTTCGCTCTTTACTTTGGTAATGCTATTTCACTGACATATCCAAGATATTTTCATTTTTCCATCTTCGCCACTTCAGAAATAAGCGGTTGGCCATTTCTGCAACTGATCTTAGCGTTATTTAGCGTTAGGATTATTGACGCTAACTGGCTTCTAATTTGTACCTCAAGCAAACATTTTTAACGCTTCTTTTTGCTGTCTTTATATCAGGTTTCCAGTACTCACTATCACAGAGCAAAACTGACATGACACTAATGTTTAGGGATCTCAGATTTAATTGAAGAAAGCATAATTTTAATATCCCAGCTGATAATCAAAGACGGTATTTATCAGACAACTATTCTCTTTCAGACAACCAAGCATGTTCCCTGGTACATACCCTGCGAAACATCTAGATTGCGCATTAGAATCATTATTGTGCTATTTTTTTTAGTTTTATGTCATAGAGGGGTAAATCAGCAATTTCATTGAATCAAGATATTCTGGCGTGAATTCAAACCCTCTTTCATGTTTATTCTTCACAGGAACATAACTTTTATAGGACATGTATTCTCCTGGGAGGCGATTGGCAATCTCAAAATTAATTTTACTTACTTATTTTTTTTAGCGGCGCTGAAAATAACACGTTCCTTCATTCCATCGTACTTTTGATTTGTCTTCTAAGCACAGATTTTGTCGTGCAACCTTTTCATTTGCAATTCAATGTGATTGTCAATTTCGTTTGTCCCATGTCTTTTGCTTTAGCTGTTTGGAGTCATTTGTCACCTTACATAAGTTCGTAGGCGTTATAGATAACAAAAACGATACGATCACCGCTGCGAAAAATTACGCAAGTTGCTCTTTAAATGCATACGAATGTGACATTATTCACTTGAAAAACTTTTTTACAAAACTAAGGCTCTGAGCGAATTTTTCTAAGCTCGTGACCTATCTAGATCATTTATTCAGACCAGAAAATCTCAGGGTGCCAATTTTCTAAGAAACAATAAGGACCCACTTCCTATTTAAAAAAAAGACATACATAAATATATACACACTTATTGCTTGATTAAAAAGATTAGACAAGTCCTGGAATAAAGAAGATGGCGGTTTGAATGCAAAGGGTATTCTTTATTATCATTTCGTAGTATGGATTTACTTCGGGAAGGAACGCAACGCATTCGTCAATAACATTGAATGCTGATTTTGTTCGGTTCTTTCGTTTCTGGTGAATTCGGAATTTAAAGATCTAGAAATATGTAGTCCATGGCATCAAAAGGACATCTGTCACATTTGATTTTCAAACAATTTATGCCTTGGTCACAGGTTACTAAATTCAATTGCAACGGTCTCACTTTTCTATTGCCGACTCCATCCTAAGGCAATCTTGTTCTATGGTTGCTTGTTCCATTCTTTGACGGCAGTTAGTGACGTAAAAAATTTTGCCCCTCATTTTACATTTGAAGGACTTGCAACACTCATTTCTATGGTTTTTTTCCGCTCGCTTGGCTCCTATTGTGCCATTTAGACTTGCAAAGAATAAGACTTTGAGACTGAAGACCGCCAGCATGTTTTACAGGCCTCGTCTTAGATAGATTTTTTCATGTTTTTTAAGTAAATTCATTATCAGAAAATCAGTAACGGACTAAAGCCAAGAAAAAAAAGTTCAAGACAGGTGAAAGTGTATTTGCTCTTCATAACTGATTTAGGATATTGGAAGACTGAGCCTCAGAACCTGCTTACTGCACCTGTTCTTACTATATAAACGATGACGCCGTTGTCACATCAAAATATGAAAAAGAAATATTTCCTAAAGATATAAAATACTTGCCGGAAAACTGGATTTTGTCATTTTGGAAGATGGTACAGGAAAAATACTCACTTCACCAAAAAGAATGCGCAAAGGCGACATGCTTCAATGACAGATATTCTGCAACCGATTAGCCCTTGTTAAAGCAGCTTAAACTTTGAAATTCATTAGGTAAAACGAGTTACAACGAAGCTTATGATACTGGTGATTTAGAAGTCTTTTGCTGTTGAATTTGCTAACCTCTTATACCACTTAACTGTGTTGTTACAGAGGCGATTAGGATTGCAAATTCTGGGATGGAACTTTTATTGGACTGGCTACTAGATTCTATGGTGAATATTGTTAAATTCTACGCTCGAATGTAATTTTTTTGCAATGCTTTTCGAGATTATGATCAAATTCAGAAATTTAGCTATTTTGTTTTCAAATTCCACCCTTTTTTCTGTAAAAAAATAATTTAATTACAAGGACAGTCATCAGCCAAAACAATTTTCAAACAGACACTTAGAAATGGTTTTGATTTAACAAGCATTGTATCTCCGCAGTTTTATTACGTTCAACTTTCATCCCTCAACCAACTTGGCGCATTTATTTAGATACACTTCAGTAAACTCCTTGTTGACTCACCCCACTGTATCCAAGAGATGTAAAGTATTATTCATTAGCAGTCAGCAACTTTTGCCCATTAATTAGAGAAGCCCCCTTATTAAACGTTACACTTTTATAATTTACCAGGAAAAAAAGTTGTACGAGTTTCACCTCAAGGCTAAAAAGATTTCATTTCAACTCTTAAATAATTATTAATTTTCGTAGTGGAAAAAAACAACAAACAATTAAAGCTTTTTTTATCTCTCTGTATATTTTCTTAAGTAACAAAATTGCTAAATGATTTCTGTTAGATTTTGGTCCTGTTGTCCTGCAATTCTCATTTCTAAGTGTTGTGATGAGAAGAGGTTGGGAGGAGATATTAGTTGCAATTAATTCACGATTTATAATACAAAATTGCTAAGGGAGAATATAATATAGTGTAAAAAATAAGGGTTTCTTAGGATTTCAAAACCAATAATGAAATCTCAAAGCTTATGCATAAATGGTTAGTACCCTAACACAACAATGATAGAAATCTAGTAATATCCCCCAGGTGCATAAGTTGGAAATGTTAAGGGACATAAATGTGGCCCAATCCAAATTGAAATACACAGCTAGAGATATTTTAACTCTTAATCTCCGATTTTCTATTTTTGCCGACTATATCCACTAATGTTTCCTTACATTAAAATAAACCCAAGGCAGGCAAGATTTTGAATTTGGTCCTTTTTTTTTTTTTTTTTTTTTTTCACAAAAGTGTCTTTACTTGGACAAAACACAATAAACTGTATTCTTTATATTCAAAGAATCCAAATGTCAATGAAATTCTCATCAAAATTTCAAATAAATAATCTAACTGTTATGATCATTTTATAATTTTTGAAATTAAGTTTTATCGAGAGAAAATATAGGGCGCAGTTGGCAAGTTTGTGCAAGCAATTTGAATCTGATATTTTTTTTTTCTTTTTTTTTCTTTTTTTATTCCACATCCTCATCATTATTCCTTGAAAACAAAAGCAAATAAACCGAATTTAATTAATTTTAATTTTGTTAGAATTAATTGTGCAATGCAAAGACAAAGGGGTCTTTGCAAACGTGAGAGTTGCCTATCAAGTATTATTAGGGATTGCAGTGTCGGTGAATATATGAATGTGTGTTGCAATGAATATATTTGGCTCTCTGGCTTAAGCGATTTAAAATTTTGATATTACTGATTTAAAAAAAGGCAACACACTCAGACACTAAATAAAAAAAAATTCACTTAAAGTTAAGATTGAAATTTAAATTTAAAACTGCAGATATTCAAAACTAAATTTAGGGCTGAATATTCGAAAGTTTTCATGCGTGATATAATAAATTGTGTATTCTACTAAAAACACAAACGGTACATGTAATCTGAATCCAACCGTTCAGGATTGAATGTCAAATACTAGACAAGCATGTCAAATACAAAAATAGCTTCACATCTGTCTTTTAAAACTCTTAGAAGTTTAGTACATGAGTCATTTTTATCAACATCTATTTCGTCACATTAACCTAACATATTGAGCTCTGCTCTTTGTTAGCTAAAGCAGAAATTCTGTTCTAATTATTGTATTAACAAACTTTAATTATACAATTAATAGTCATTCATGAAACTTAGTAGTGTCAGAACTAAATCCTAGTTAGTATTTTATTCGACATTTTAAACGAAAATTTTCATTTTTCGGAATCAAAAATAATCAATCGTTAGACCCTGAAAAGAAGAAAAAAAAATCCTTGACTCTGAGAAGTTTAACCCTTACAATTTAGACACACTTGCTTGCTGTGTTCAGATACGCAAGAACAACTTTTATGTCGAAAGGAGACACTAGCTCAACAGCACGGAGAGTAGGCAAGCTGTAAGGAAAATATATAGTTGTATAAGCACTTTTGAAAGAAACTAAGCCTGTCATGGAGGGGAGAACATAAGCTAAATCGTCCCTTCCTTTGTACACTTTCCTGGTCATGTTTCTTTTAAGTTATAAATATTCATTTCCTCTGAAAGTTCAAATTGTTCATAATTTTTAATCATAATGTCCTCTGTTTTCACTAAAGCGTGCAATCCATTACAACAGGAAAGACAAATTTTAGATTGGACAATCCACATTTTGTCTATGTGATTTCTGTATTTTTTTAAGAACAAATCTCGCTCTTTGTTCCAGTCGAAAAACAATTTTTTTGCCATGTTATCAACCCATAAGATCTGCCCTCGGAGAGCAATTGAGTACAAAAGCTTTTGTAAAGGAGTTTGAAGAGATTGTTTAAAAAACACTTACTTTGGGACAGCGTGAGCACCACAGAATGTACTGGAAATTGAAAGAGGAAGGCAGTTCTTGGCTTTCTCAATGACTTTCAACATTTTTATTTCAGTTTCAAGATCAAGGCCATATCCAGACTTTGCCTCTACTAAAACCGTCCCTAGAAGAACAAATTCAAGTTAATTTCAATGAAAGAAAGTTTTCAGATGAAGGAAAAAGAACAAAAGAGAGACAGCCAGATTTCCTGGCTTTTCGGACCTTCCCTCTGCTCACTCTGGCCTTTAGCACTTGAAAATATAGCTTGACATACTTCCAATCACTACACTCTCTAAGGTGTCATCTTAACTCTTCATTCCAAGCTTCGTATCGCCATGTTACATTTCCAATTTTTATTATTATCAATTTCATTTTATAGCTTATGAGCATTCTATTGGGTCCAATACTATTTTGCAGTAATTTTTATATTGCTCACTTGATTTGTTTTCTTTAATTTTCAGTGCACACACAATCACACATAACTGATTTAATACACATATATAATAGCCAATAAATCTGCCTCTCCATCTCTTTCTTTGTTTCATATTGGTTCCTTAAAATAGGGAAATGGGAACTGAGAAATAGACATACATAATGTTGTCATCAATGTTGCTTAAAAGATGAAGTCACGAAACAAGATATTCCGTCAGTGAATTAAAAGCCCCTTGACGTTAAGTAAATCATTTTACTTAATGAAACATTCTTTCATAAAATACATATTAAACGATTGGGTAAATCAGAATGCTAGACACACCTTTTCCAGCCATCAAAAGGTAGGTAAAACTTAATATTATTTACGAATTGGGGTTTGAGTGAACATTTAAGAATCAGGGCTTGGCTATGTTAGCTTAAGCCTCTGTATTCTAGAAAAGACCAGGAAAACTGTTATTTATTATTGACACTACTGCTAACAGCTCACAACAAGATCAACTAATCTGGGGTCAGTACAGCTGCACCAACTCCTCCTCAACTCCAATCAATTCGAAGCCTCATGCTTAAGCCCTTTTCATTCTTAAGCCCTCATTGAGACCTTTCCTACCCCTATACCCACCCCGATTGGGTGTGACCTGCTTTACGTTTTGCTGCATGTGGATGGTCAAAAAGCCCAATATTCGGTGATCTGTCATCCTTCTCAAACAAAAACTTGAATCTTGGCTATCTTTGTTAAACTTAGCACCAGAAAGGGCCTTCAACCAAAAAACCATGGATAAGCACATCACTATTAGAATCTATTCATGAAAAAAAATAAATCTACAAGATAAGAATGAGAAACACTTCGTATCATAATACAGAGTGCTTAAAAACTAATATAAATTTGCCAATTAACATTTTCGGAATAGGCCTAGTTGAAAAAAAATCAATTGCGAAATTTCGTTGAAGAAATCGAACTCTCCTCAAACTATGTGGAATTTTATGAAAGAAAAAATCGGAACAAAAAGTAAAGCAACTCACACAGAATTGATTATAAATAACGGTGGTGCTGAGCTACACATCAAAATTCACTGATAACTAGATGTGTTAACCCGTACAAACTACCTCTGGTGAAAAATGAAAGATCCCGTTTGAACCTCCAGTATATGATCCCATCAATAGCCAACAAATATTCATTACGTAAATTTGTTGAGTTACCAAAAGGATCTTTCAAGAGACGATTAAAAAGTTATATAATGGAATCTGCTTGCAAGAACGGTTGGTAAAAGTTTTTTACTTTATATTTTATTTTGGCCTCATTCCACTTACTCCACCTGAAATACTCTCATTAAAGATACTGTTTTTTTATTGATGAAATAGTGGTTCATTTTTTGTTTGTTCTGTATCAATGAGGATTGTTAAATTTTGTTTATATGTCTTGCCCAGTAGTCGAGCTTGTCTCTCCATTTGGGCAAGTTGAAGATGTTGATGAATATGGATTTTTGAATAAATGAATCTGAATCTGAAAGAAACAAGCAATATTGCTGAACATTTCTGCCAATATTTTTCCATTATTAGCTCACATATTACAAATGATTCTCTAAAATGTCCACCTTATTTATATAATATATATCTTCCACCATCTCATAATTCTAGTATGTTTTTTGCTCTTATTACTCCTAATGAACTTCATAGTGTACTTATGAAGTTAAAAAGTGGAATTTCCTTAGGTTTAGACAGATTATATACAAACATTTTTAAATTTCATTAGGGGAATTTCTGTTCCATTGTATAATATTTCTAATGCATCCTTAATACTTGGAATCTTCCTAGAAAACTGGAAAGTCGCCCGAGTCCTTCCAATCCAAAAAAAGGAGATAAGACAGACCCAAGTAATCACCTGTCAGTAGCTACTCTTTCTCCTTTATATGAGACATTAGAACAACTAATTTAAAAACGAGTTGTTCTATATTTTGATAAAATAATTTTTTCTTAGTTGGGCTTCAGGTCTTGTCATTCAACTGAAAAATCTGTTGTCGCACTTTCAATAATTATTAATAATTCCCTAATAAAGTTTCTACTGTTTCTTATGACTTAGAGAAGGCATTTGACACGATAACTGTTTCCTATATCCTACTTGAAAATTAATAATGCAGGAATTAGAGGTATAGAACTTGAATTATTTAGATCTTACTTGCATGGCCGAAAACTTCAGTATGGATGTAAATAGTCACGTATCAATCCATAGCTCTCTAGATAATATTGATATCCCTCACGGGTCTGTACTAGGGCCCTTATTGTTCCTGATTTACATCAATGATTTAATAAGATGTTTACCTCCTAATGACTTTTAAGCTGTAATTTTTGCTGATGATAGTGCAGTGAAAGTAAAAGCTCCAACTCCTTCCTTGCTTATTGAAAATATGTTGACAACAGTGAATTCCCTTTTTATTGAAACTATTTGGCTCCAATCTTATCAAAAACTGAGTTCATGATATTTGGGCACTCAAAGTAGGCACTGGATAAGACAGAATAGAAAAATTAATCTTAGGTCAAAATAGGATAAAACAAAGTTAAGTCATTTTGGTACCTTGTCTTTTTGTAGGCACACTGATTATTTGCGTCTGCTCGTAATTGCTCACAATTCGAGATTCATTTATAGATGAAAGTACGTATCTCCATTTTCCATTCTTAAAATTTGTATTATTCCCTTATTGAATCCTATCTTAAGTATTGTCCTATAATTTACCTCAACACGCTTGCTGTTCATCTGTAGATAATCCAGAATAAGGCTGTAAGAATTTTTGGCTCTCTTATTCCTCGTCCTTCAAAACTACAACATCGACCAGGAACCAAACCTTCTTTTTATTTTTGGATATGCTCCAGAGCTAAAAGTTGTTTAAATTCAAACAACTAAAAGAATTACAAACAGCAATGCGTGTTTTTTTTTTCATTTATTCTCCAAAAAACTATTTCCATGATAAGGCTGGTGCCTGGGTTCTCTTTTTTCCGTCCATGTTCGCTCCAAGAAGCTTCATTTTCCTCTACTAAACCCAGAAAGGGCTAGATTTTGATTAAGTTGCCAGACCCCCTATATTGCAAATAAATGTAAACTGGCTAAAGTATATTCTAAGAGTCGTTTATCGATAAAAGAAAAATTTGTAAGGATTACTTTTGGTCAAATTGTGGGGACTTACGAATGTTAGATTCATTTTTAATAGTGGTTTAACTCGCGCTGAATTGGCCTCTACTATTTTTCCCCATTTTTTTGCCTTTTGATGCTTATTTTCTTGATCCGTTGTTCTTTTTTGTCTGTAGATGTGTTATTTTAAAGAGTTAATTTTATCTAAATGTTCAATGTATTAACCTAACACATCGAGCTCTGATCTTTGTTAGCTAAAGCAGAAATTTTTTTTATAACCATTGTATTAACAAAGTTTAATAATACTATTAATAGTTTAATAATATTGTATTAATAATACCTTAACTTTTACAAATCGTGTCCTAGCCATGTTAAACTTTCTTTCATTAGGCCTAAGAGCATTAAGGGTATCTTAAGGCATTAAATCCTAAGAAGTGGGATCGAACTACATTTTTCGTACAGCTTCATGTTTGACAAGTCAAACAGGTACCTATCAAACGGGTATTAAACCTAGCAAACAAGTTAAACGGGTATTATCCTAGATAATTCTCTAGAAAAATAACAAATCTTTCTGGATGAAACATCACTAGTGATAAGGCAGAATTACACAAATATGATAGACATTTCAGTCATCAGAACTCTATGGGATCAGAACTCCAACTTCAAATTACACCACAGTGCACTGTTCCTGAAAATATTTTTCATAGCAACTTATTTTTATAGAAGATCGTTTTCTAAAATGCCCTTGTGGATGAGTGCTTTTCTGCAAATTAAATTTAAATATTCCTTTTCTCAGTAGGTTTCTTTTGGAAAAGTTCGACCAATTTTTTAATTTCCTTAAGATTGTTCAGTGGACCGTATATCTTGTTATTGCCAAGAAATATTTTCTCTTTTGTTCACTTTTTAAATGAATTGAGCGTACCATTTCTCATCATTTTTCGAAGTCTTTCACTGAGCAGGAGAAAAAGCTCCTCTTCAGATGCATCTCTTGTCTTATCCACAGTAAAATGAATTCCACCTCCGGCCGCGTGAACTTCCATGTACGTGGCTCCAGACATCTGAAAAAATTAGAATTCAGGTCAAACATATTTCAGAAATAATAGGAAATTATTTTGGTGACATTTTCTGCATGAGCAGCTTTAAAATTCTTTCAGAATGGGATAGATATCGGAAAATGATCCGTTGGTCTTATTGGGAATTTCCAAATCGAAAGGTAATTAGCTTATGGGAGTTATGTTAATAACTAAAAAAAATTCGTTTTTAAAACTGTCGAAATTTCCCTGGAATGTACGGTAAGAAGAAAATTGGGAAAAGATAAACACAAAAATATTAAAAAGTCAGATTGAGAAAGGGTCAACCTGAAGTATAACGACTTTATTACATACCCGCCATAGAGTCGGTTTTAAATGTAACATAGACCTTCAACTGTTTCTAATAGAGCTTTCAACTGGCATGAGAGTGTGATTGGATGCCTTTGACCCCTTAAAACAGGCTTTCACATTATTGAAAAGCTTAAACCTTTAGTCCTTGGGAATGGTCCCTTGGATTTACAGAGTATAGGTCTCATAATTAGGCCCCTGCTTCACTCGTTACGACTCGCTGATTTGAAGTTGAGTTCCTTAAAATCAAGCACAAGGAGTGCCATTAGTCCCAGGCCGTCACAAGGTTAAAATCAACGCATTATTCTAAGTAGTGTTTATTCTTATTTTTCAGTTGTAATTTTTGAGATTTGAATAACCTATTTCTTTTCGGAAGGTTTACTCAACCAAGTGCGACACCTAGATCTAGTAGTTTCAAAACCGCTCCCTTCTGAAATCTAGGTATAAAAATCCGTTCGGAGTAACACTGCAATGCTTTCTCTTTTTCCACCATCGCCTCTTTAGTTACAAGATCTTTCAACAAGGGAAAAACTGCAGAAACTATTAATAAATCTGGCTTTTTTGACAGTAAAGAAAAATTTCAGCTATATGGCAAAAACGATTTGACGAACGAACGACTTATGTTCAATATTATGGAAAGCAGTAAATGTGGAAACAAAATTTGCCGTCGGACATCTCATTCTGTGTTCTTTCTCGCACAAAACACATCATCCTTGCTTTCTTGTGTAGGCCAAGCTTATGCCATGCATATCTTGAAAAGTTTGATGTCAGAGTTATACCTGATGGAGGTTGGAAGACAAGCAATGCTACACTGTTTTTGGGAGAAAAAGAACAATCTCCTGAATAAAAAGTAGCTGCACAGACTTCTTCCAGAACTAGGGCCAAGCACCATTTTAGAGCTCTCTCGACAATTGACGAAGTTGATGAAATGTGGCCTATCATCTCCTGGCTCTACTTGCTGGATAACAGTCTGAAAAAACTTTTCAAACAGGTCGAAAATTCCCATGCGGTAGTTGGAGTTTCAATAAGTATGTATATCCTCTCTTTACCCCTTGAATTTACGATTTAGCCCCATTATCACCCTCCCCCAAACTTCGGCATCCCCGCCACTACTGGCTCTTTGGTCTTTGTTTTAAGAGCTCAAAAAACAATTCAAATGGCATAAGAAAATCCTGTCAAAATGGAGTACGAGACAGAAAGTTTTCACAGAAACTGAAATCATTTTATTGACTCTTCCAACATCAAGACAGTTTCCTTCAATTGCATCATTACTCTTCCCTCTGTAGACATGGTGGTATTTTTGAACAGCAACTTTCAAGCGCTGCACCATTTGCTCATTAAGGCACCATTGCACCAGGCACCATTGCACCAAGGCACGCTGCACCATTTGCACCATTTGCTCATTAATTTGCTCAATTAGATTTTCTTTGAAAACTTCAAAATTCAGAGTTCAATGTTTGGCCGTCTTGTTTTTCTTCTCAGGGCATAAGTTGTCTGCAAATTGCAACAGGACCAGGTGTTTTTCTGCCTCACTTGGCACCTGAATTTCATATGTTACATGGAAATATTGCTTAACGCAAGCTCCATAAGACTCACGGTCGTCTGTTAAATGGATGTATTCCTTTACCTTTCCGTATATGTCATGACTGGAGAAATGTGCCACCAAAAGAAACTTAGGATCTTCGGTTTTGCTCTAGTACACGTCTTTCAACAGAACGGAGTGTTTACGTCAGATCCCCTAGCCTAGAAATTTACAGGTGTAAGTGTTAAGTCGTTCGGATAAAAAAAGGTTTTTGACCTTTTATGCCGGCCAACAATTTGTTGTTCTTTTTTATATTTTTCTTGTTTCACTGGGGTTGTCTTAAAAATAAGACTCAAGGAGTTTGCCCAGGCAACGATCCTTGAAAGTTTAAAACCAGTCAGAAGCAATTAGTCCAGGGCTTTTCCGATAGAAGTGTCAAGCCAGTCGAAAAATAAAATTTCCAGACCCAGTTCTTGAGGCACCCATGCCTCAGCCCTAATTTTTTGTACATGAGGCTTCCCTTGGGTGTAAGTTTCAAGTCTTAAGGACGAAATAGTTTTTTGACACTTTTTTGGTCCTTTTGGGAAGAATTTCTTTTTCTTTTTCACTGTGCACAAGCACTCAAAGTTTTAACTTTTTGGATACAATCATTTTTTTTGGTAGCTAAAAATAAGGTTACGCTGTACAGATGTACAGCGAAAGTCAAATAACAGTAGCCAATTAGTTGCCAAGGTTGCCAAGGTTAGGCTGTACAGATGTACAGCGAAAGTCAAATAACAGTAGCCAAAAATCAAGTTAGGTGCTACCCCCTTAAACAAACTGAAAAAAAAATGATCGAAAAAAGCATGGCCGAGTCAAAAGTTCTGAGCACAATATTCGAAACGAGAGAATGCAGAGTTGGGATCAATGGGGTCTGCACTTTATCTGTTGCTGGGCTGGAATTAAAAACCACCTGGGCTCCCCAAATTTGTTCCGCAGCTTGGAAGTTTCTAGTTTTATCAGAAAGCTTAGGAAAGGAAGAAAACTACGAGAAGGACAAATTTAATCCTTTTCTTGGCCAAAATTTAGTTACAAAAGTAGAAGTATTTCCAGTTTTTTGACAACAAAGCTGACATAGTAAAGTTTTTACAGTTTTAAGTCTTAATAAAAACGGTTTATAATCGGTTTATTTTCCTTTGAGGTATTTAGAAAGCTTTACAGAAGGTATTTAGAAAACTTTTGAAAGAAAACAAAGAAGGATGAATGATACAGATGCTGAGCCGCTATGGCTTAATCTAAGCGACTATGATATCTAGTTGAAGTTTTTTTTAAAGCTTTCGTTTCCTGCCTGCAGTTTTCCAAATTCTATAAAATAATTTGAATCAACAGTAGGGTAACAGCAGAAATTTTGCTCTTTTCGGGAAAGTCAGGAAAGTTTTGCTCCTGGGAAATTCCCTCCTCTCCCTCTTCTGCTTTTACGCAGATAAGCATATAATCCAGTATTTCTTGAAGAAAATTCCACCAGGCCATCACAAAAACAAAACAAAATAATACAAATAATTAAAAAAATAAACATTTTATAAGAACAAATAAATTTATATACAAATTAGTCTTTAATACCCTAACATTTTGAACGTGCTCAATTCTCATCGTGAACATTCTCATCGGTCACTTATAAAAATTGTGCAAATAAAAATCTTTCCTTTCACCTTCGTAATAGAGATTAATAGAGATTCATTTCATAACAGAGATTCATTTCACTGTCACAATTTCAATAATAGAAAACCATTTGCCTCTTGCCATCATCATTACATACTCAGTATCAATTTACTATTCCAAAATGAAAGGGTTCAAGAGTTAAATCCTCTCCCCATATTAATTAGAAGGACTTCTCGAGAAATTGCGGAGAATTTGGGCCTATGAATTTATTTTTTGAGGTCCGGGCATCCTCTCACCCTGCGAAAGACCAACTAATGATCCACTCTTACCCAAAATCTACTTCGTATGTACTAACCTTTTGAAACAGCATTCTTATTTTGCATTTCATTTATTTTGCATTTAACTTAGCTATTACCCTATATTTTTTTTCGTTTGGATTTTTATTTGACGCACGGGACAAATATGGTCTCCTGAGAAATTCTTTTTAGTCTTTAGAATATAAATAATGTCTTTTTTTAAATATTCAATAAGAAAACCTCTCTGATTTCTAAATCATTTTCGAAGAAATTTCAAACGATGCCCTACAACCTTGACCAGAAAGATAAATAAAATAACTTCTAAAAGCCTTAATAGTTAAGAGAAAAACCAACAATGGAGGGTACCAAAATATTTGAGTATCTTCCATGTGAATTGGATAATGGCAAAACCACAGGATAATAGTATAGACTTTGAGATATTGGCCATTCTTGGAGTCAGATCAAAGAAGGAATAATATGGAGCTATGAATGAAAAATTAATTTAAAACGAAATTTAAAACAAGCAATTTTTCCAGAAGAAATGTATATGAAGTTGTAAACTGTTTTAAATATCTGAGTTGAATAGTTTAATCAGTTATATTAACGATTATATTCTTATTAACTTAAATAAGATCTAAATTTTTTCCTTTTCGATTAAATTATTTTTTCCATGCTATATCAAAGTAATGCTAGAAGGGAGGTAGTGGGCTATACCCTTAAATCAATTCTATTCAAAATATTTTCCCTAACTTGGGATTCATTAATTATCAACAATGATCAGCGATTATTCGTGGCTGATAATCTGTTAGCAGTTCCATCAATAAAAATAAGTTGTATGTGTGTTGTCTGTCGAGTGACGTCATGTCATCATGTCGTCATGTCGTCATGAAGTTAGTTGTCGTCATGTTTTTTATGACGGTGACGTCATTAAAGGTATTTAAGAAATTCGTTCAAAGACAAATTTTTAATTGTAAGAAGATCGTGGACGGAAAAATGTTTAATTGTAAAATGACTGAAGAACCTACAATGGCAACAGCCGAGGAAGCTGCTCAAAGAGTCTATGCCAAAAAACTTGCTGCTGATAGAGAAAGTAAGAAAAGAAAGCGTGCCGAGGAGTCACAAGAACAGCAAGAAAACAGGCTTGCGGCTGATAGAGAAAGTAAGAACAGAAAGCGCGCCGAGGAATCACAAGAGCAACGTGAAAACAGGCTTGCGGCATCAAGAGATAATGCCAGATCAGGAATGTGCAATTTCCGTCAACGAAGGCGTGTCGAGGAACTACCAGAGCAACGCGAAAACAGACTTGCTGCTAAAAGAGAAAGTGAAAAAAGAAGGCGTGCCGAGGAATCACAAGAGCAACGTGAAAACAGGCTTGCGGCTTCAAGAGATAATGCCAAAAGAAAGTGTGCCGAGGAATCACAAGAGCAACGTGACAATTATCGCATGGCATTCAGGTACAGCCCAGTCGATGATTATAGTAGATGTGTTCAAATCGGGACTATGTCTAAAATTTGTCCCTACTGCAAGGCCTTGAAATTTAATGGTGAAACAATGGGAATGTGTTGCGCCTCAGGAAAAGTTAAATTTCCTCAACTGGCTGCACCCCCAGAGCCATTGAAGACTTTGCTTACTGGAACTACGTCAGAATCTAAGCGTTTCTTATCAAAAATCAGAAAATATAACTCATGTTTCCAAATGACGTCTTTTGGAGTCCAAATCGAAAATCCAGATCAATTTATGCCTACTTTCAAAGTAAAAGGGCAAATTTATCATAGAGCAGGGTCCCTTCTACCATTCTCAGGCGAGAATCATAAATTTTTACAATTGTACTTCATCAGTGATAGAAATTCTGAATTGAATGCACGTTGCGAAATTTCTCCCGACGTTGAAAGGACAATCGTTTCCCAATTGCAACATCTTTTCCACGAAAACAATAATTTTGTGCGTCTGTTCAAAACAGCCATCGATTTGATGCCTACTGATACGCATAAAATTGTTATTTCCGCTGACAAAACGCCTCCTGGCCAACATGTATGTCGATACAATGCTCCAACTATCGACAAAGTGGCAATCGTTATGGTCGGTGATCAGTTTTTACCTAGAGACATTATTCTTCATAAGCGAAACGCTCAGTTGGTAAGAATTGCTGAAACTCATCGATTCTATGATGCCCTAGAATATCCTATCATTTTTTGGGATGGAGCCCACGACTATCACTTTAATATTAAATTGATAAATCCACCCACTAACAAAGAAATGAATAAGAAATGCAGTGCAATGTATTATCATTCCTATAGACTAATGATTCGGCAGGATGAAGACAATTATATTTTAAAATGCCGTCAATTGTTTCACCAATACATCGTTGATATGTATGCAAAAATTGAATCAGAACGTTTGCTATTTATCCGTCTGAATCAGACCAAGCTCCGCTCTGAACAATACATTCATTTGCGAGATGCAGTTGTAAATGACGGTAATACTACAAACGTTGGAAGATTAACGATTTTACCTTCGTCATATGCTGGCAGTCCCCGTCATATGCATGAATATGCTCAAAATGCTATTGCGTATGTTCATCTCTATGGTCGTCCAGATTTATTTATTACATTTACATGTAATCAATATTGGAACGAGATACAGCAGCTTTAACTTCAAGGACGATTGGCGGTTCATAGACATGACATTACGGCCCGTGTCTTCCGGCAAAAGTTGAAATCACTGATAAACTACATAGTAAAACTTGAAGTGTATGGGTCAGTGCGATGCTGGATGTACTCAGTCGAATGGCAAAAACGAGGATTGCCACACGCACATATACTAATCTGGCTACATTATAAAATTACTTTTAATGAAATTGACGATGTGATTTTCGCTGAAATACCTGATGAAAATGTCGATGAGGGGTTATATGATATTGTTGTAAGAAATATGATACATGGACCTTGCGGTGCACTGAACGAAATCACCATGCATGGCCAAAGGAAGGTGCACAAAGCAATATCCTCGACTTTTAGTACCCAACACAATTACTGGCAATGATGGTTACCCACAATATAGAAGAAGATCTACTGAAGATGGCGGTAAAACAGCAATAATAAAGAAGCGTAACGGTACCACCATCGAAGTAGATAACCAGTGGGTTGTTCCATATTCCCCATTATTATCAAAAACATTTAATGCACACATAAACGTTGAATACTGTAACTCCGTAAAGACAATCAAATACATATGTAAATACCTCAACAAAGACAGTGACGTGACAGTTTTTGGCTTGCAGTCCGAAATCAAAGATATCGACGAAATCGTAAAATATAAGGCTGGAAGATACATAAGCAGTAATGAAGCAGATTGGCGAATTCTTTCATTTCCGATACATGAACGTAGTCCAGCTGTTGTTCACTTAGCGGTACATTTACAGAATAGTCAACGTGTTTATTTTTTGGCATCCATCGTGCAACAAAGTGCCCTGAATCCACCGGATACAAAGTTAACTGCTTTCTTTTCGCTATGCAAAAATGATTCTTTTGCAAAAAACTGCTGTATACTGAAGTGCCTTCGTATTACACGTGGAATACTAAAAATAAAGTATTTGAACGTCGAAAGCAGGGTAAATCAGTCGACGGCCAACCTACCATCTTCAAAGATACCACGATAGGAAGACTCTACACCGTTCACCCCAATCAACATGAATGCTTCTTTCTACGAATGCTTTTGGTGAATGTATCCGGTCCGACGTCCTTTGAGTATTTGAGAACTGTAAACGGTACTAAACATGAGACTTACCGTAGTGCATGCCAAGCTCTGAATTCATTGGAGAATGACCAACACTGGGATAACTGCATCAATGACACGTGCGAAACGTCAACTCCAAGTCAAATTCGTGCATTGTTCGGAATCATACTAACAACTTGCTCTCCTTCAGCTCCTACAGAGTTATTGGAAAAATATAAATCGAAAATGTCCGAAGATATACTCCATCGAAAATGGTTAGAGACGTCAGATATGGCTTTTGATTTTACATCAGAAATTTATAACTAGACTCTAGTTATTATAGAAGATTTGTGCGTATGTATGGCAAACGAACCTCTTCAGGATTGGGGAATGCCTTAACCTAATCGTACCGCTGCTGTTTCGACATGTGTAGAATTGGATCGTGAACAAAGTTACAGTACGTGTGATCTATTGTCGTATGTACAAAATAACATTTCCAAGTTAATGTCGGAACAAAAAGACATTTATGATACGATAATGCATTGTGTCGATAACAACGTTGGAGAAATTTTCTTTTTGGATGCACCAGGAGGTACTGGTAAAACGTTTGTGATAAAACTGATTCTGGCATCAATTCGATCAAAAAATTATAGAGCGTTGGCAATTGCGTCGTCCGGAATAGCCACAACGTTGCTGCTTGGTGGAAGAACTGCTCATTCTGCTTTGAAATTGCCTCTGAATTTGTATTCTACAGAAACTCCCACGTGCAATATTTCCAAATCATCTGGGATGGGTAAAGTATTGCAGCAATGCAAACTTATTATTTGGGACGAGTGCACAATGGCACACAAAAAATCGCTCGAGGCTCTGGATCAATGTTTGAAAGATTTGCGAGGGAATTCGAAACCCTTTGGCAGCACATTAATATTGCTTGCGGGAGATTTCAGGCAAACATTACCTATAATACCTAAATCAAACCCTGCAGACGAAATGAATGCTTGCCTGAAAAATACTAATTTATGGGCACAGGTAAAGACATTAAAATTAACTACAAATTTGCGTGTCCGATTGCAAAACGATGACTCTGGTCAAACATTTTCAGATCAATTGCTGGCAATTGGAAACGGAAAGCTCCCAGTAGACTCAATTTCAGGACGTATACAACTACCTGCTGAATTCTGTAATTTAGTGACGTCCAAAAATGGATTGATTGAAAAAGAATTTCCGAATATTCTAAACAACTATAAAAATAATAAATGGCTAAGTGAAAGAGCGATTCTTGCACCCAAATATTTAGACGTCCACGAAATCAACAATATTGTTTTGACCAAGATTCGAGATCAGGCAGTCCTTAACAAGTCAGTCGACACAGTTTTGGAACCAAATGAGGCGGTTAATTATCCATCTGAAATTTTAAATTCTGTGGATCTTTCAGGGTTTCCACCACACGTGCTACAACTAAAAATAGGCGTACCAATAATATTGTTACGTAACGCAGTTAATTTGTATTGTATCTATCTATCTATCTATCTACTAGCTGTTGGGGTGGCGCTTCGCGCCACCCCGACTTACGCGCGCGGGGGGGTCTGGGGGGCGCAAAGCGCCCCACCAACTAGGTGTTGCGGTGGCGCGAAGCGCCACCCCAGCAGCTAGTATAAGATAGATATAAAAACGAGTTGTGTGTATGCATGTTTGTTTGTAAAAAGAGCGTTTGCATATGATGTCATTATAAGTACATAAGGCTTTGTATATGCACAGACAATGGGAAAGCCAAGAATGTTGTATATTCGCAAGTTTTACGTAGTTCAAAACACATATATAAATCTATCTATATTCATAGGTGGTACACAGGGACACAACTACAATGGTGCGTAACTAATATGGCGCGTAACGACTTACGCACGCGGGGGGGCTTGGGGGGGCGCGAAGCGCCCCCACCAACTAGGTGTTGGTGTGGCGCGAGGCACCACACCAACAGCTAGTTCCAAATAATACAACAAAATTCATTCAAAAGAGATTAATAAACGAAACTATCTAGTGAAGTATTTGATTTAACGTATTCCAAAGTTGGGAATTAATTTAATTTCTAAGAAACTTTTATGACGAGACTAAATATTCAAATAAGAACACTAAGTTAAGTTTTTATCTTTCAATGTTTTATCGTCCCTATCACTACTCTCTTTGACGTTTGGTAGGAAGAAACCTTCTCGGCTCATAAGAGAAGCTCCATATTAATAAAAAAAAGATTAAATCCTTAGGCGCTACTTAAAGGGCTACTCCCTTTTGGAGAAGGTTTGTTGATGAAACTCCTTATGGGAATTTATTGTTCTATAAGAACGATAAATCACTATGTAAAAAAAACTGAAATATGAAGAAATCAAAGAAGTCAATATTTTTGTTCCTGAGACTTCATCAGACCTTCTTACTGAAAAAAAAAATCATCTACACCCTACTTTTTGGAATTTTTATTTTTTGCACATGCCTATGGATAGATTCTCTTATTTTCATTACAAACCCGTGTACACAGTCTCTTGCCCATATTGAATGATTGTCTACTCAATCTAATAGAAACCCATACCTATGCTATCTTTTTCTTTTGTTTCATAATTTGTTGCATGTACCAAGGCATATACATATATATTTTCTTACCTTCATTACGAACCCTGGAAAACAGTCTCCAGCCCCTAGAGAACGTGTGTCAATTGAATCTTCCTCTACACTCTACACTCTACCTCTACTTCTACCCCCTCCTTTCCCTTTTTTCATTTTTTTTTTATTATTGCATTTATCTAGAGATATAGTTTTATCTTTTTTTACCTTCAGTACAAACTCGTGAACATAGTCTCCTGCCCATACTGGATGAGTATCTATTAAACCTACTAAAATCTACTAAGAAATCATGCTTACTCCTCCTCTTCCCTTTTTTAATTCTAGTTTGTTACATTTATCTAAAGATATAGCTTTATATTATCTTACCTTCATTACAAACTCGTGAACACGGTCTCCTGCCCATACTGGATGAGTATGTCCATCAACTAGACCTGGTATTATACACATTCCAGTTGCATCAATAACATTTTTTATCTTAATATTTCCAATTAAATTTTGGATTTTGCTATCGTAATCAATCGCAGCAATTTTTCCATCCCTGGAAATAAAGGTAAAGGCTACAAACAATAAAGAATATCAAAATGTAGTAAGTAAAGTGAAGAATACGGCATTGTATTTTACAATCCCTACTGGCGGTGCATGGCCCCCGTTGAATGGCCCTTAGATTTCTTCAGGTATCCGTTTAAAGCTAGGTCGACTCTAGCTGAGCTCACATAGTAACACCACTGAACCCTGTTCAAACCAAATAACCAGCAACGTCAGGACTCGAATCCCTGTCCTCGCGGACAAATGGGGTCTATATAATATAGACACCCAAGCCTTGCGCGCTAACCAGCCAATATAATACCTTATACCTTAAAAGTTTTAGAAGTGGACTATGCGGGACTATAAATAGTGATATCGTTCAGATAAGTTGACAGTTAGACAAAACAAAACAGGCTTTTTTAGGAAGGCGAACCATAGATCATAACATCAATCAAACAGTTCGTGGTAACGAACTGTAGTAAGGAGCGACCCGGCTCAATAGTAAACGAAACTCTACAAAACGGAATTTTGATTCTAAAATATATATCAAAAGAATTGGATTTTTATGCTGATTTTAAATATATAAGTTTCATCAAATTTAATCTTTGTCATCAAAAGTTACGAGCCTGAGAAAATTTGCCTTATTTGGAAAATTGGGGGAAACAACCCCTAAAAGTCATAGAATCTTAACGAAAATCACACCATCGCATTCGGCGTATCTGAGAACCCTATAGCAAAAATTTTAAGCTCATATCTACAAAAATGTGGAATTTCGTATTTTTTGCCAGAAGACAGATCAATTAATTTGAATTTAAAAAAGAGGGAATAGTTGTGGGAAAAGTCAAAGTCATGGCCAATCAAACAGTTCGTGGTAACGAACTGTAGTAAGGAGCGACCCGGCTCAATAGTAACCAAAACTCTAAAAAATGGAATTTTGATACCCATAGCTACATCAAAAGAATCGCATTTTAATGCTGGTTTTAAATATATAAGTTTCATCAAGTTTAGTCTTACCCATCAAAAGTTACGAGCCTGAGAAAATTTGCGTTATTTTAGAAAATAGGGGGAAACGCCCCCTAAAAGTCATAGAATCTTAACGAAAATCACACCATCAGATTCAGCGTATCGGAGAACTCTATTGTAGAAGTTTCGAGCTCCTATCTACAAAAATGTGGAATTTTGCATTTTTTGCCAGAAGGGAGATCACGGATGCATGTTTATTTGTTTTTTTGTTTTTTTTTTCCCAGGGTGATCGTATCGACCCAGTTGTCCTAGAATGTTGCAAGAGGGCTCATTCTAACGGAAATGAAAAGTTCTAGTGCCCTTTTTAAGTGACCAAAAAAATTGGAGGGCACCTAGGCCCCCTCCCACGCTAATTATTTTCCCAAAGTCAACGGATCAAAATTCAGAGATAGCCATTTTATTCAGCGTATATGTTGGGAGAACTTTTCTTCGAGAATTTGTAATGGGAGAAGAAAATTTCCATGAAGGGAGAGCAGGATTTACTAGCATTATTTAAAAAAAAAAACAATTAAAAAATAAAAGTGAAAAAGCTTTTTCAGCTGGAAGTAAGGAACAGCAATAAAAACTTAAAACAAACAGAAATTATTACCCATATGAGGGGCTCACCTCCTTCTAATACCTCGCTCTTTACGCTAAAGTATTTTCAGTAATTTCAACTACTTATTCTACGGCTTTTGTGATTCAGGGGGTCATTCTTAATGAATTGGGATAAAATTTAAGCTTTAGTGTAAAGAGCAAGGTACTGACGATGGGGCGAATCCCCTCATATATGTAATAAAAACATGAGAATACAAAAATTCTTTACGTAAGCTAATTTATAAGTTACGTAAATCTTTTACCAATAAAAAGATTCGTAAAAAATTAAAAGTTCTAGTTGCCTTTTTAATTAACCAAAAAATCGGGGGGCAACTAGGCTTCGTCCCCCGCTCTTTTTTTCTCAAAATCATTCGATCAAAATTATGAGAAAGCCATTGAGCCAAAAAAAAAAAATATGCAAATTTCGTTTTGATTATTCCTCTGCGGAGAGCCAAAATCAAAACATGCATTTGATTCAAAAACGTTCAGAAATTAAATAAAAAAAACAAGTTTTTTTAACTAACGCCCCGCTCTTTACGCTAAAGTTTTTTACTGTTTTAAAAAGAAGAATTGAGAGAAAGAGTCAAAAGCGTAAAGAGCGGGGCGTTGATGAGGAAGCAGCTTCTTTCATATACGAAGTAATTTCTGTGCGTTTTAAGTTTTAATGTCGCTCCTTACTTTCAGTTAAAAAAACATGTTTTTTTTATTTAATTGTAGAAAAAAGCCAAGACAGATTGTTGAATTAAGTGGGCAGCCCAGTCAAGGGTTAATTTTATCCCTTTGATTGCCGTTGTTACTGTCTGCCATTTATGCTACACCTTTCCGTGCATGTGTGTCCCTTCACAAATGCCTAACTAGAGTCGTACCTGTTGGAGGTTCTCGCTGGGGGAACAAAAATTTTCCTCTCATGGCTATCACTCGACAATGCTGAACTAGAGTCAACCCTCTCATGCTAATTCCCGGTGGGTTGGGTTCAACCTGTTGGAGGTTCTCTCTCAGGTTAATTCACGAGTCGAGGAAGGGGGAAGCAGCATATTGACAAATTTGGCAATCTATTTACAACTGATTACCCCGCCAAAGAAATGAATATGAATGGAAATAACGAGTCCAATTCAAGGCCTACAAGGGCCTCCTGCAATCTGCCTCGACTCGTATGCAAGTGAACTTGCATTTATAAGCCAAGGGATTTGGGCCAGAAACAAAAATTTCAACTGTCAACTGTCAACTGTGTTTATTTGTTTTGTTTTTTTTTCCCAGGGGTCATCATATCGACCAAGTGGTCCTAGAATGTCGTAAGAGGGCTCATTCTAACGGAAATGAAAAGTTCTAGTGCCCTCTTTAAGTGACCAAAAAAATTGGAGGGCACCTAGGCCCCCTCCCACGCTCATTTTTTATCCAAAGTCAACTGATCAAAATTTCTAGATAGCCATTTTTTTGCGCATAGTCATAAGCCATCATAACTATGTCTTTGGGAATGACTTACTCCCCCACAGTCCCTGGGGAAGGGGCTGCAAGTTACAAGCTTCGACCAGTGTATACATATAATAATGGTTATTGGGAAGTGTACAGACCTTTTCAGGGGGATTTTTTTTTGGTTTTGGGGGTGGGGTTGTGGGTTTGAGGGGAGGGGGCTATGTGGGAGGATCTTTCCTTGGAGAAATATGTCATGGGGGAACAGAAATTCAATGAAAAGGGCGCAGGATTTTCTAAAATTACTATAAAAAAATAATGAAAAAATAAACATGAAAACGTTTTTCCAATTGAAAGTAAGGAGTAGCATTGAAACTCAAAACGAACAGAGATTATTACACATATGAGGGGTTCTAAAAATACTTTAGCATAAAGAGCGAGGTATTTAGGAGGAGATAAATACCTCGCTCTTTATGCTATAGTGTTTTTAGTAATTTCAACTATATATTCTACGGCCTTTCTGATTCAGGGGTCATTCTTAAAGAATTGGGACAAAACTTACGATTTAGTGTAAAGAGCGAGGTATTAACGAGGGTACAAACCCCCTCATATACATAACAAAAATTTAAGAATATAAAAGTTTGTTACGTAAGTTAATTCTTAAGTTACGTATATTTTTTACTAATAAAAACATTCGTTGAAAATGAAAATTTATAGTTGCCTTTTTATGTAACCGAAAAATTGCAGGGCAACAAGGCCCCTTTCCCTACCCTTTATCTCTCAAAATTGTCTGATCAAAACTAAGAGCAAGCCATTTAGCCAAAAAAGGAATTAATATGCAAATTTCATTTTAATAATTGATGTATGGAGAACCAAAATCAAACATGCATTTATTGCAAAAACGTTCAGAAATTACATAAAAAAACTAGTTATTTAACTGAAAGTAAGGAGCGACATTAAAACTTAAAACGAACAATAATTACTCCGTATATGAAATGGGTTGTCCCCTCCGCAATCCCTCGCTCTTTGCGCTAAAGTTTGGCTCTTTGCCACAATTCTGTTTTTTAAAACAATTAAAAGCTTTAGCGCAAAGAGCGAAGGATTGCGGTGGGGACAACCCATTTCATATACGGAGTAATTTCTGTTCGTTTTAAGTTTTAATGTCGCTCCTTACTTTCAGTTAAAAAAACTAGTTTTTTTTATGTAATCAATAGAAAGCATCAATCAACCATAGATTGTAATCAATAGCACATCAATTGATAATTACAAGGGAAACATTCAAAAATCCACAATTATCAAGCGATTAATTTTTAAAAAGATGACAGCCTTTGGAATCGCAATAGTGTTGTCTAAGTAAAGAGCGATGTGGGCACAATCTATTATTTTTTTTTCAACATAGCACTTCGTATAGAAAGAGTTGTCGTAGAAACTTTAAAAGGGACTCATTCAATTGTAAATTGAAAGTACTACTTCCCTTCTTAAGAGTCAAAATCGATAGGAGGGCAGCCAGCGTCTCCATCTCCCCCCCCCCCCAAACGACCATCATTTCCCCAAAACACCCAATCAAAACTTTGATGGCCATTTTGTTCACTATAATTGAAAGGTCCAGTAATTATATCTTTAAATGTGTTAACCCCCCCCCTACCACTGCCCTCAGGACAAGGGATATAAGTTATGCTAGTTGCCTATTGTTGGCATATAAGGTTTTATGGAAGAGATGTTCGTACAAACTCCGAAGAGGCTTATTTGATACGAAATTGAAAGTTCTAGTTCCATTTTTAAGACTCAAAAGTGATCAGAGGCAAATACCTGCCCCACTTACGCCAACTTTTCCCCAAATGCATCCAATTAAAATTTTGAGATAACCATTTTGTTCCTCTATCTATGACACAGATCCTCAGACCCTGGGGGCAGGGGTTGCAAGCTATCTCCCAGGGGCATATAAGGTTTTTATGGAAAGGGCGGTCTTATAAACTTTGGAAGAGGACCATCTGATTAGAAACGGAAACTCCTAGTTCCCTTTTTAAGAGTCAAAAGTGATCGGAGGGTAACTAGCCCTCCCTCTCGCGCAATATTTCCCCCGAACGCACCCGATGGATATTTTGAGAGAGCCATTTTGTTCAAAGTAGTCCAAAGATCATATAAGAATGCTTCCAGAGTTGACACAACTCCAGAACCTAGGGGGTATGCTCTGGGGGCATACATGGTTCTTATGGAGGGAATGGTCATATAAACTCTGGAAAACGTTCATTTGATTGGAAATTTAAAGTCTCTATTCACTTTTGTGAGTGAAAAGGGATTGGAGGGCATCTAGCCTACGCCACGCTTTCTTTCCCACCAATGCATCCGATCGAAATTTTTTGGTATCCATTTTGCTCAAAATAGTCCAAAGATCATATGACGATCCCCCCAGGATTGATACCTTGGTATCAATTGATAACAATCCCCTAAAGGCCGGGGGCAAGGGTTTTTAGTTTCACCCTCGGGGTATATAAGGTTTTTATTGAAATTGAAGGTTCTAGTGCCATTTTTAAGAGTCTAAAGTTATTGCAGGGCACCCAGACCCCCCCCCCCTACGCCCATCATTCCCCAAAACAAATCCGATCAAAATTTAGAGATAGCTAATTTTTCAGCATAGTTTAAACGCCCAGTAATCATATTTTCGAGAACGACAGCCACCCCTCACATCCCTCGGGGCAAGGGTTATGGGTTATGCTAGTCACCCACTGTTAACATTTAAAGGTTATGGAAGAGGTGGTCGTATACAATTCGGAGGAGGCTCGTTTGATTAAATTGAAGGTTTAATTTCCTTTTATAAAAGTCAAATGATCGGAGGGCAACTAGCCTCCACCCTACACGCCAACTTTTCCCCAATTACATCTGATTGACATTTCGAGATATCCATGTTGTTACTTTAGGATGGACACAGACCCCTAGAGCCTGGGGTCAATGGTTGTAAGTTATGTGGTAGGGGTATATAAGGTTTTTATAGGGTATAGTATGGGGTATAGTTTTTAAGAGTCAAAAGCGATTGGAAGGCACTCCCTCGCTACGCCCTTAATTTCTTTAAACACATCCAATCAAAATTTTGAACCATCTATTTTGTCCAGCATGGGTGAAAGGTTCAGTAACTATGTCTTTGGGTAGGGCAACCCCGCCACAGCCCTCGGGACAAACGGTGTAAGTTGGGCTATTTTTCTTTTCTTTACATATAGTATTTGTTTTTGAGGAAAGTGGGCATGTTAGACGTTTACTTTCCAAAAAGACGCGGGAAATTAAGATGAGCCTTTCAGAGAATTTCGAGGAGAGTGTCAAATAATAAGGGAGATGATCAATTGATCAAAAAGGCAGTATTCGCACGCTACTATTACTACTACTACTACAACTACGACTATTAATACTACTGGTGCCACTATTATAACTACTACTACTGCTTCTACTACTGCTACCACCACTACTACCACTAAGACAACTGTTCATGTAGCGAGTACTACCACGGCAAAGGATATTGAAATGAACATCTGAGAAAATGTTAAACGGAGAATTGAACTAAATTAAAACATAGTAAGTGCATTCAGATTTTCAAAAGGGCATGTCAGCAATGTTTTTAGAACGGATTGCCGTATCAAGATGAAACTTCCGGGACATAATGAAAGGGATTTATACCTGACCAAAAGGCAGCAAATGCGTTTTACTAATATCATTAATACTGCTGCTACTACTGTTACGTCTGTTACTAATGCAAAACCATTAATGCTACTGCTGCTCTTACTACTACATCTACTAATATGATACTAATACTATTAAGTACAAGTGTATGAAGGTAAAAATTTGACACCCCTCCCCCATGCCCTCTGAAGACCAGAGCATAATTTGCACTTTAGTGAAAAAAAACGAATACGATTAACAGTTTAATGTATATATACTGATATTTAATCCTTAAAGTCTTAGTTATTTTCCATTTATGAAAGTTAAAAAGGTGAAGAGGTTTAAAATGTATTTTGTTTTTAGTAAAGTGCTAATTATGTTCTGATCTTCAGAAGGCTTGGGGGATGCCCTACTCATGTTAATTGTGTTGCGAGAGCAACACTTTGGTTTTGTCCCGGTTTTTTGTTGTTTTTTCCCTATGCCGCCGATCTCAGCTTATTCCTGGAAATTGGTAGGGGTCTAACCTTTGCGGTTTTTACGGAAAGTGTGGACCTCAGGCCGGATTGATAATATGACATTACATTCTGGAAAGCTCCGCAGAACTCTTGCCTGGGGCCAAAAAGGATGGTTTTTGCTTGTCCACGAGCCAGAGCCTATGGTGTACGAAGTACAATGGAGTTATATAGCCTATGTCAGAGAGGAGTATTTGAAGTTGTGCAGTAAAAGTTTTCGTTTCTTGAAACCATGTCTCTGCTTTCAAGTGGAAAGCTCCGTTCTAGCAGGCAAGCAGGCAGGCACCACTTTCAAATTGAAGATGGACTAAAACCTATAAACGTTAAATATATGCGGCAGTTACCCGGCCCCACAGCCAATATATCTTCTTTGAGTGATAAATAGAAAAATTTACAGAAGCAAAAATGTGGCATTTTCCTACGGGTCCGAAAGTGCTGCCTACTATTTTTTCGACCCATTTCTGTTCGTGATTTCAGCTGAGTTTATCATTCGGTTTTTCGGACTTGGGATTGCAGTAGAGAAATGGTATCAGATGTGCCTTATAAACTTTAAAAGTTCTCTTATTGCTAAAGAAATTGGAGCTTATCCTTTGCTCCTTTCTAAGTGGTGACGTTAGAAAGTTGGCCTACGGCAAAAAAATCAACTTTTGAACTAAGACAGATAGAAATTTTTTTCGACGGAAATCGATAGCTCTTGATGAGCTGACCAAACTATATGACATCCATTTTTTGGTACAAAAATTCTTTCATGAGGTATTACAGTTTGAAATTTTCAAGGGGTTGACAACTTCAGTAGTAAGGTACACACTGAAACGAAATCTAGGCCGATACAAATTGTGAGACATATAGAGGACTTATAAGCAACAGTCGGCTGTTATGTAATAATCACTCTCGGCAAAGAGGGGTTAGCAACTTTTGCTAGTTTTTATCTATTATTTGTTTCCAGTGTATTTGGTGGTAAAAGAAATTTGGTTCCAGTGGTAAGACATGTAGGGGACTTGTAAGTAATAATCTGCTGTTAGGCTACAGTCAACTTCAGCGATGAGGGGTTTGCAACTATGCTAGCTGGTGTACCCATTTATTTGTTTCCGGTGAACTTGATGCCTATCACGGGGGAGGGACTTATAAGTAAGAATCGGTTCATTTAGGGCGAGAAACAGCTGTTAGCTCACAACCATCTTCGGCAATGAGGGATTTGCCACTTTTGCTAGTTGATGTACCTATTATTTGTTTCCGGTGTATTTGATGGTTAAACCAATTTGTTTCCAGTGGTAAGACATGTAGGGGATTTGTAAGTAATAATCAGCTGTTGGGCTACAATCATCTTCAGCTATGAGGGGTTTGCAACTTTTGCTAGTTGGTGTACCCGTTTATTTGTTTCCGGTGAACTTGATGTCTATCTCGGGAGAGAGACTCGTAAGTAAGAATCTGTTCACTTTGGGCTAGAAATTTGTGCAAATTGGTGCATATTGTATTCCATCTCTTTAAATCTGACAGAATTAAGTGTTTACGCAACGGATACAAACGATAACGTAAAACAATGAGGTAGTTTCGTGATAATTAGTATCACCTATGGTATTTTAATCCTGAAAAGTTACGGATAGCTTTATAATACCAACTAGATTATATAAGATATTGTTCCCAGTTTTCATCCTTCACGATGTCTACGATTGAAAAGGATAAATTTCAACAGGGTGCAAAGTTAATTTAGACCCTTCTTTCGATATTATTTTGTAGTTGTTGTTTTTTCAACGCTGAAGAACAGCCTTTGGTCATGTGATAACTGATTGCGTTCTTGTTTTAACATACTGTTTTAAAAACTTCGATAGGCTGACAACTTCATCATTTAACCGATAGTGAAGAAACAAGCACAAACGAGAATGTAGAACAATGAGATAGTTTCGTAATAATTAATAGAATATCATCTATGGTATTTTGATCCGGAAAAGTTAGGGATAGCTTTATAATACCAACTAGATTATACAAGATATTGTTCCGAGTTTTCATCCGTCACGATGTCTACGATTGAAAAGGATAAAGTTCAACTGGCTGCAAAGTCAATTTAGTTCCTTCTTTCGATATTATATTGTAGTTGTTGTTTTTTCAACGCTGAGGAATAACCTTTGATCATGTGATTACTGATCGAAAGCGAAAAAACAAAACCCAAGTGTTGCTCTCGCAACGCTTTAGTCGGCGAAGCCGGACAAGGTTTGTCACAACGCTTCACGTTGCCCGGGCAACGTAGGTCTAGTTTCTACTTGTTTTGAGTTTGACTCGACTATTCATTTTAATTTCTGTTCTATTGATGTTTCATTTATTCATTGGTGATAATTTGGGGGAGTTTTATGCATGAAAGATTATTTGAATTTGTTTTTGCTCATTTTTTTAGTTTAGATTGGGTCTTCACCTTTTTTTAAAATTTGCGGAAAAAGTTTTTAAATTAATATAAGTTAAAATGAACATTAAAATGCATATAAGCTTATTGTTTTGGATATGTGTTTTAAAATGATATTGCAGAGACTGGTCATATATTGTTGTTGGTACCATATGTTTTTTCTCTTTTTGACAGCATGGCTAATTTTCTGAAATGAAGAACAATTATAGAGTTTTTGTCATTAAAAATAATTTTTAAACTTTTTTTTACAAAGTCGACAATAAAGATACTATGAGCTAAAATAAATTAAAAACAGCATGAGGAAAATTCTGACATTCAGTTTAGCATGCTTTCGAGCAGTTGTTCCAATTTGGGGAGGGGAAAGGCAATTGTCCTCTTGGATTTTGAAATCATCTCTTTTTGTTATTTCCATTTGAAAATACATTTTCGGTATTTTCATTGAAAAATTGTTTCCCTGGGTTTTGAAAAAGTCATTTCCCCCCCCCCCCCCCTACATTTTCAGGAATTGACGTCTTTGCTTTAAAGATAGCATTAGGATTTATGTTACATTTACCTTGTACAATCCTTTTTGTAAATCATTCAGGAAAATATTAGAAGGATTAAACATCTTACAAATCAATACTAAAATGTGAAGAATATCTGTGAAATGAAAAATAAAGTTTTCAGTAATATAAGTGGATGTTGCAATCTTATTATGTGCCCTTACTCGTAGTATATTCGTAAAGGAAAAAATATTAATTGTTCTGCTTTGTGCAATATTTGCTTATCCTAGCTTTGTCAGGAACTCTTTCTGATTCTTTGTTTTCACTCTTGCAGTAGTTACAAAATATTCCCTCGTATATCAAACAGTTCGTGGTAACGAACTGTAGTAAGGAGCGACCCGGCTCAATAGTAACCAAAACTCTAAAAAATTGAATTTTGATATCAATAGCTACATCAAAAGAATCGCATTTTAATGCTGATTTTAAATATATAAGTTTCATCAAGTTTAGTCTTACCCGTCAAAAGTTACAAGCCTGAGAAAATTTGCCTTATTTAGGAAAATAGGGGCAAGCACCCCCTAAAAGTCGTAGGATCTTAACGAAAATGACACCATCAGATTCAGCGTATCAGAGAACCATACTGTAGAAGTTTCAAGCTCCTATCTACAAAAATGTGGAATTTTGTATTTTTTGCCAGAAGACAAATCACGGGTGCGTGTTTATTTGTTTTTTTTTTTTTTTTTTCTTTTTTTTTTCTTTTCCCCAGGGGTTATCGTATTGACCAAGTGGTCCTAGAATGTCGCAAGATGGCTCATTCTAACGGAAATGAAAAGTTCTAGTGCCCTTTTTAAGTGACCAAAAAAATTGGAGGGCATTTAGGCCCCCTCCCACGCTCATTTTTTTCCCAAAGTCAACGGATTAAAATTTGAGATAGCCATTATGTTCAGCATAGTCGAAAACCATAATAACTATGTCTTTGGGGATGATTTACTCCCCCGCAATCCCTGGGGGAGGGGCTGCAAGTTACAAACTTTGACCATTGTTTACATATAGTAATGGTTATTGGGAAGTGTACAGACGTTTTCAGGGGGATTTTATTTTGTTTGGGGGTGGGGCTGAGGAGAGGGGGCTATGTTGGAGGATCTTTCCTTGGAAGAATCTGTCATGGGGGAAGAAAAATTCAATGACAAGGGCGCAGGATTCTCTAGCATTACTATAAGAAAACAATGAAAAATAAACATGAAAAGGTTTTTTCAAATGAGAGGAAGAAGTAGCATTGAAACTTAAAACAAACAGAGATTATTACGCATATGAGGGGTTCTAAAAATACTTTAGCATAAAGAGCGAGGTATTTAGGAGGAGATAAATACCTTGCTCTTTATGCTAAAGTATTTTTTAGTAATTTCAACTATTTATTCTGCGGCCTTTCTGATTCAGGGGTCATTCTTAAAGAATTGGGACAAAACTTACGATTTAGTGTAAAGAGCGAGGTATTAACGAGGGTACAAATCCCCTCGTATACATAATAAAAATATAAGGTTATGAAAGTTTGTTACGTAAGTTAATTCTTAAGTTACGTATATTTTTTACTAATAAAAACGTTCGTTTAAAAATTAAAAGTTCTAGTTGCCTTTTTAAGTAACCAAAAAATTGGAGGGCAACTAGGCCTCCTTCTCCACCCCTTATTTCTCAAAATCGTCTGATCAAAACTAATAGAAAGCCATTTAGCCAAAAAAAGAATTAATATACAAATTTCATTTTAATAATTTATGTGCGGAGAGCCAAAACCATTCATGCATTAATTCAAAAACGTTCAGAAATTAAATAAAAAAAAACTAATTTTTTTAGCTGAAAGTAAGGAGCGACATTAAAACTTAAAACGAACAGAAATTACTCCGTATATGAAATGAGTTGTCCCCTCCGCAATCCCTCACTATTTACGCTAAAGTTTGACTCTTTGCCACAATTCTACTTTTTAAAACAATTTAAAGCTTTAGCGTAAAGAGCGAGGGATTGCGGAGGGGACAACTCATTTCATATACGGAGTAATTTCTGTTCGTTTTAAGTTTTAATGTCGCTCCTTACTTTCAGCTAAAAAAATTAGTTTTTTTTTTATTTAATCTGTCAACAAAGACGCATGGTGTCTTTTCAAAGTTGAAGCGAGTATGGAAGAATAAGAAGATTAGTCTGCGAAGTAAGATTACATTATTGGAAGCTAAGGAGATGAAAGTTGTTAAGTATGGTTCTGAAGCATGGGTGCTTTAAAGTTACAGGAAGACAAGTTCAATGTTTTCTAGAAGCATTGTCTAAGGACAATGCCTCTGCACGAAGAATAAGTCCAAGGAAACGTCTATCGTTTGACTGCCTACATAGGAGTGAGTTGCACGAAAGATGTACTTCAGTTCTATTCCACTTTTTATGGCTACTAGATTCATAGGGCTATAAGATTCTATAAGATGCCAATTTCTGTAAGATTCTAGGGCTATAGGGCTGGGCTAGCTTTTACGGATGAAGGATGACTGACTGCCAAGGACTGTGCTTTTTAACCAGCCATCTGGGGTCAAACAAAAAGCAGGTTGGGACTGAATAGGTTAGACAGAGATCATAAAGAAAGATATAAAGAAATTGGAAGTTTCTAAGGGGTTAAAAAGTGAAGCTTTTTAACCAATTGGGATGGAGGAGGAATATGTGTAGCTCTGTTGGCCTTAGGTGGTTTTGTGCTGTAATAAGTTGTTATTAGTAGTACTAGCAGACAAAATATGTCCGTGATAAGCTAGGAAAGAAGAAGAGGTTTTTCGAATAGTTCAAAGAATTTTACCAGAGAGGTGAATATAAGAAAAACTGAATATTTAGACCAGTATTTTCCACTTTCTATTCGATTATTTTGACATGTTTTGAGAATGCGAATTTCGAACCTCTTACCAGTAAGGAAGTTTTAATCTATAATTTCTGTGCCTTGACAATCGCCTGATTAATGCAATGTGCAGAGCATTTTATTTACAACGATCCATGCTGCTAGTTTTTTAAATTTCGACCTTTTTTAACGATATTGTCATGTTTTATTAGGTGTGTACCGTCAATTACAACCATTTAGCCTTCGGTTAGGGACTAATATAGAAACAGCATATCTACAAGGAAATTAGTTTTAACCATATTACCAGCTAAGGTGCTAGGACGATCCAACGACAAAAGGTATTTGTGGCTTGTACTGTAAGTCTTGGTTCCACAGCTCATACCCTCAAACTTAATGAGTTCTAACCATTGTTTAAAATATTCTATGTCTCCAGTACTTCTTAAGGCATATAGAATTTTTTAACCATTTTTACAAAATGAGTTTTGTCCTTTTTGGTAGCTTACAGAAACAGTTGGGAAGTGGAACATTTATTATAACATGTTCCAAAATTCTTTAACAAAACGCCTACGAACTACTGGTCCTTAATTATGGTTATAGAACCTAAAATGTATTTGTCAGTTGTTCTGGTCTTCTGCAAAATTTATTTTTGTAACATGCCACCTTTTAGATTTCCGCAGATGAGCTATATCACATACTTTTAAATTTCCCAAGCTGTATCTTCGATAGTCAAAATAACCATAGGCCACGACTCAAGTAATTTAACCTAGCCCAAGATATAAAAATAGTTGTGATAAATTGAAGTTAAGAAACACGTAAAAATAAGTAGCTTTCTGTGCTTGATTTTGACTATTATTTATATTTGTTTCAAATGGAGGAACATAGAAGTGAAGTGAGGTTAAATTAGGTTGTGAATTTCAGAAATGGACTGTAAACCTGACACACCACCATCAAACCTTGCATAGAACTTAAAAAGTTGACTGACAGCGATGACTAAATTCAAGGGGAAAAATAGGTATTTCAGACATTTACCGGTAAATGTCGGCATTCACTAATTTCAGAGATTCACGGTATAGCCATAATATATATGAAGTATATAGTCATTCATATGTATTGATCCACCTCACAACAAAACTAAAATTTTATATTTTGCACATTTTGCCTTTAAGTCTCTCACATGCCTAATTTTATTGTATAGTTTCCATCAATATAACGGAGTTGAATTACTATTTCTAAAGTTTCAAAAAATTTTATATGCTCATTGCTTTTAAAGAATAAACTTAAATTAATACATTTTGCATATCAGAATCAGAATGATAAATGTATTTTATTGTTGTATGTATTTTAATAAAAAAAATTTTAGAGTTTAAGTTACTGTTGATAAGGATTGCTCTTTACTTACAATTTTTTACTGCAAGTCGTTTGACCCAAGGCTCTCTTAAATATGAAGGATGGCTAGTACTCCCTCCTTCAGCTCCCTTTTCATACGGTGAAAAAATGATTGAACCCTAACTGCGTTGACTAAGTAAAAATGTCATTTCTTGTGACAAGTAAATTACCAGTAGGGATAATTCCTAGTAAAGAGTGTCATTTCACTGTAGATAAAGAGTGACTTTGTTAATATGAGACTCAACGACAATTGTTGACTCTAATTTGAACATTAAATAAATAAAAAAGTTTTTTTTTTACCTGAAAATATGGAGCAATATTAAAGCTATGAAGTAGTGAGTATGAAGAATGGCTTTGATAAAGAAAATGTGCCCTGATGCATCTATGACAAAAAGAAAGCGAGTCGCGAACTGAATCAGTGAAAAATAATTGAACCCAACTATGTTGACTAAGTAAAAATGACATTTCTTATGACAAGTAAATTACCAGTAGAGATAATTCATAGTAAAGAGTATCATGTCACTGAAGATACAGAGCGACTTTATTAATACTTGAGTCAACAGTAACGGTTGACTCTAATATGAACATTAAATAAGAAAACCTGTTTTTTTTTTACTGAAAGTAAGGAGCGACATTAAAACTATGGAGTATGAAATATGAAGGATGTCCTTGATTTAGAAGATGCCCCTGATGCATCTATGACAAAAAGGATGCAAGTCGCGAACTATATCAGTGAAAAAATGATTGGGCCCATCTGCGTTGACTAAATAAAAATGACATTTCTTGCGACAAGTAAATTACCAGTGGAGGTAATTCATAGTAAAGAGTGTCATGTCATTGAAGATACAGAGTGACTTTGTTAATATTAGAGTCAATGGTAACGGTTGACTCTAATATGAACATTAAATAAGAAAACAAGTTTTTTTTTTACCTGGAAGCAAGGAGCGACATTAAAACTATGAATTATGAAACATGAAGGTTGTCATTAATAAAGTAGATGTCCCTGATGTACCCATGACAAAAAGAATGCGAGTCACGAAATTATTCGGTGAAAAAATGATTGAGCCCATCTGCGTTGATTAAATAAAAATGACGTTTCTTGTGACAAGTATATATAATTCCTAGTAAAGAGTGTCATGCCATTGAAGATATAGAGTGAGTTTTTTAATATAAGAGTCAACGGTAATTGTTGACTCTAACGTGAACATCAAATAAAAAAACAGATTTTTTGGCTAAAAGTGTGGAGTGATGTTAAAACTCTTAAGCATGAAGTATGAAGGGACCTTGATAAAGAAGATGTGCCCTGATGTTTCCATAATAAAAATAATGCGAGTCAAGAAATGAATCAGCGAAGAAATGATTGAACCCAACTGCATTGACTAAGTAAGAAGGGTATTTCTTGTGACAAGTAAATTACTAGTAGAGATAATTCCGAGTAAAGAGAGTCGTGTCACTCGAGATAAAGAGTGACTTTGTTAATATCAGAGTCAATGGTATTTGTTGACTCTAATATGAACAAAAATAAATTAGTTGGGTACAAATGATTATTTAACCTTTAGTGGGTGGTAACATCTTTTTTATTAGAGGCAATTTCTGTGTGTTTTTAGTTTGTATTATTCCTTATCGAAATTTATGTTTACTTTTGGTTTTATTTCTCCATACATAGTATTACTGCTTGTCTAAGGGTGATAACTTATTTAAGCTAATTTTTTCTTTTTTTTTTAGCTTTAAATTTGCCCTTTATTTTAATGAAAACATGTATTTTTTAAATCCAATTATCAAGAAGGTATATCATCTGTCACTACGGCAAAAGATCATTGCTAAAAGAAGAGAAAGTTATACTTATTAAATAAATAAATTTGACTTTCAAGATCTCCCGCTTTCAACTTTGATTGTGTTTTCTCACTGGAAATATTTTTCTTAAATCCTACGACTTTCCTACCCGTTGAAATTTTGGCCTTTTAATATTGTTTAGTACATTTAAATAAAGGAGTTGAATTTCAAGCATTTTCATAGTGGTAACAAAGGTTTCTGCTGGTTTTTTTTTTTTTTAGCCCCTTTTGAGTCGAAAGAAATATTTTCTTTGTTGTTTCGTGGATTTATTTGCCACTTCTTCCTCTATATCATGCCCTGGTGTATGGAGGGGATTTAGTTTATGTTAATTTTATTTTCTAATATACCCTGCCCTTATAAATAATTAGATTCAATATTTACTTAATAAAAAACAACTTTCAGAATTTTGGCCTATATCACAGACTTTGAAGCTCTGGATTGATGTTTCTATGAATGCTGCTGATCACCTCTACACTGGTGAATAGATGCTTTGAGTCTTCGAATCTTCTTACTAGCACTTGTGCGTGAAGTCCTATAGAATTTATCTCCAGAAAATGGCCAACCTTAAAGAAACAAATCCTCAGGTGTTGAACAAATTTTAAGACGCCAATTTTGTGATACGGCGCTCCGTCAGATTTTGGGCTGTCTTTCCCCTGACCTGGTCATGGAACAAATATTAATGCGCTCTCTATAACCTAGTGTAGGTATAACACATAGACCCGATATGCCCCAGTCTCGGCGGCTAAAATGGCTTTATCCGCTCCTGCGCAGGCTGCTGTCAGCTCTGCACCCCAAAAACTCACGGGTGTAGTATTTAAGACTAGTGAGCAGCAAAAAGACGCTGGGACGACAAGAATTGAACATGACTTTAAATATGTTGAAAAGGTTGTCCACTTTCTCCTGGATTTTTCACCTTTCACAAAGGAGCCAATTCTCAGGAATATAGTCAGTGGCAAAATTGCGAGAGAGCAGGTGGACGTAGACGAGGCTATAACAATAGGTAGAAAAATCTTGAATTATATGACTGGAAAAGACACAAACATTTATACATTCAAGAAGAAAGCCGCTGCAGTTACTATGAGAGTGCAAAGTAACCTGAAGTGAGCAGCAGAACTGCATACTGTTGCCTCTATTTTGATAGTTCAAAGACTGGTAACTGTTCCAAGGAGTTCAGATGAAGAAATCCTGATATTTTTCAAGTACAAACTCTGCTTCCCACCTTATTTATCGGGGCTGAATGGTCTCCTTTGGTTGCCGGACAAACCATCACTTGACAATGCGATCTGGCACTATGCTGAAGGTCAGCAACGAAAAACAGATTGGGTACTTAAGAGCTTGGATGAACCTCAGTATTTAATAGATGACGGGGCCCTTCTACGTGGTTTGCCTTGGGAGAAATGCAGCACGTGCGTGGATATCTGCACCAAATACGGCTACTATTTGAAGCAAAGATATAGATGCGGTTTCATAGCTTTTAATGAGTATTTATCAGGACCTTCAATCAAAGACGTGACGCTTGGGAGGAGGAGCAGGTCTAAAGGATGTCCTAAGATTAGCATTCAGCCACATATGCCTTGTTTAATAAAAAAAAAAGATGATTCCCTTAGAAAGAGAAAACAAGCAGGCAATCATCAGCATACTGTTCGACTACCTTAATGATGCGGGATGTAAAGTGTACCAGTCGCCAGCCAATGCTGACCTGTTGATTGTGATAACTTCAGCCGAGTCGGCAGAACGCCAACCCACTGTCTTAATTGGAGAAGATAGGGAATTACTAGTCCTTTTACTGTACCACATGAACCGAGACTGTAAACCACTATTATTCCATTATTAGTCAATGTCACAGTAAACTGGAGACCGTCTGAAATTTAGTGATACCATTTACGACCAAATTCTTTTCCTCCATGCCTTTCTCGGATGCGATTCGACCTTGCGAATTTATGGTATATGAAAATCTACACCGCTGAACCACGTGAAAAAGAAGAAAAACTTCCAGGTTATCGCCGGACTATTTCTAGATTCAGCTTCTACAGAAGATGACATCAGAAAAGCTGGAGAGAAGGTCATGCTTATATTATTTAAGGGTGTAGAAAATTATATAAGTTTTGACAAGGTCCGATACAGGAAATTCCTCTAAAAAGTTGGAAGTTCTGGGAAGCATGTAAAGACACAAACGCTCCAACCAACTAGTGATGTTTGCAAGAATCATTCGATTCGAGTATTCTTTCAAGTACAAGCGTGCAAAAATGTTGAGCGTCAACTAGATCGTTTGGAGTTTGGCTAGATTATGCAGAAGGGAGAATTACAACCTGTGTGTTCAGATATATCGTCGGCACCGCCTTCCCTTCCCACAATGTTTCACTGTAATAGCAAGAGCGAGTGTTCGACGCTACGATGTTTATGCAAAAAGCATGGCTTAAAATGTACATAGGCTTGTGGCAATTGTTAAGGAACTAGCTGTTCTAACTGCGAAACAGTTGGTGCCGGAAACACTGAAGACGATTGTAGCAAAAAAGAACAAATTTTGAATAGCTTTGCCACTATCCAATGAATCTCTTTGTTACTGTGATGTTGATCTACCTTATGTTATTGATGTATGTGTTGCATTGTATCTGAGTATATTGATCTCTTATTTGGAACTAAGTGCTTCGTCTCAGCTAAGGAAAGCTCTTTGACAGAATGTTCTTTTTTGTTGTTACCGAATATCCATTTCAACTTCGCCTCCTCCTCCTAATTCCTACTCACTTTCCCAAAACTAAGGTTCCAGGCATGCAGGACTTTACCTGGACCCAGTCTTGGATGTTACCCAGGCGCGAGGCTGCAACTATTTTGTCATTGGCCAAGTTTAAAATTCACATGCAGGCTCAAACTCTCCCCCAACCTGCCCCTCTCTCAAAGATTTGATCACCAAACAATTCTTTTGACTTCAAACATTTAGTTTAATGTTCACCATAAGAAAAGCGTAGAAATAAAATATCTAATCACATTTTCTGGCATTCACTCAATCAAAATTTTCTGCCTTAACCTCAAAGTCAACCTTTAAAAAAAACTCAAATTTGTGAAAGAGCTAAAACGGCAAACTTTTTGGATTAGGAATCAGAACATAGTTTTTGGCCGGGTAGTGAAAGAACCATTTGTATAGCAATTTTTATAGGTTGACCCTTTTTCACATAATTCCTAGACTACTAGGCCGCAACTAAATCACGCTGTTTTTTACAACATCAATAAACTACAAAGTGAATAAATTACTAACTATCAAATGCAATGACAAAAAAAAGAACAAAGAGTTCGGAAAACGACGGGTAAGGCATCTCAATGGTTCGATTTTATTTCTGATTCGGGTAAGCAGACGCCTTGCACAAGGAGGTCCAAAATGAACGATGGATCTGACTTTCGAGTGCTGAGTGCTCAAACTCGAGGGTAAGCTCGTTTATTCATTCACGGAGAGAGGGCATTTTTAGCGACTTGAAAGCAGATTCATAAGACACATGATTTGCACCGAATATAATTTTGGCAGCACGTTTCTGAATAGTTTCAATCTTACCACTGAGATATTCTGTGTTGTGCACTTGAGGGCCCCAAGCTGGGCATGTCTTCGTGTGTAATGGCCACCATCACACAGATATATCAGTTTGAATTGCATTGTCTAAAAACCCAGGTACTGAAAAGTCATCATCGATGTTGAGGCATGATTTCCTTTCTTCACTACGTTTTCAACATGTGGGTTAAGTTGAGATAACTGAGTACTATGGTTCAGGGAAGGAGAGATCACGCTTTAAAGGACAGAATAGCATCAATTTTATTTTATTTTCGTTAATTTACAGTTCATATGTACAATACTGGCCGACAAAAGTCGATCTGAGGTCACTACCGAACTGCAGAATGATTTAATGCAAATCTACAAGGTATTTTAGAAGAATTAATCACAATTTGAGTCAAGATCTTCCGGAAAAGTGTATAAGCACGCTGATAACGGCCACAAAAAGCATCAACAACAAGTAGCAGAAAATACTTGTTTGCACTCATCACCTTTAAGTTTTCGGCAGTAGTAAAATGGGGGATTAGGTCAAACGCTTTTTGATAATCAGATAAAAACAAGTCCACAGTACTATTTCTTTGATCTAGTCATTCGGTAGAATACTATTACCAAATAGTAAGTAGTGCCAGTACGGTGAAGACAACCATACCGAAATGGGTCAAGGGAAGGGTTAATTTGAGAAAGAAATTCGCAGTAAATGAACGATTCAGTCATTTTGGCTAGGTTTAGGAGTAATCGAGATCGGCCGCAGCTGTTCACAAGATTTTGGACCATTGACTTCGGGTATAACTCGTGCGTGTGTCTTCTTTCATGTCTGAGCAAATACTTGTTCCTTACGACACTTATTAATCACTGAAGCGAGGGGTTTGGCCAAGAAAACTGCGCTTTCAATCAGTAACCTTAGTCGCATTTCTCCAAGATACGGAGAATTTTTTTTTCAGCTTCTCGATATCCTTGAAAACCGAATGTTATGTTGTTTCTGCAATCAATTCTTCGAAAAAAATCTCGTACGAGTGTTTCAATTTCACAGTCGTTGATGGAAATATAAGGGCTACAGATTGTTGGGAAAACGTATTCACTTTGGTAGATGTTACCAGTAATCCGTAGTGATTATGAATCTTAATGGCACTGGCTTTTTTCTTTTCAAGTAAACGTTGTACCCCAGCATGCCATTTCCGAAAATCAGTATTGAAACATTCTCATGGATATAATATTGCCTAGTATCTCAGTTAACTTTAACTACATGATTCCTCTGTGACTTCGTCGCATTTGGCTTACCACTGGGGTGAAGCTGGTTGCAGTTCTAGACCATCTCTTTAATTTCTAGCGTCACTCATGGTTCGTCGCTATCGCTGAATACCATGGTTTTTGCGGGGATGTTTTTGTGGTACTGTAGAGGTAGCGAATTGAAGGTATCCACTTTTGTATTCTGGCCTGTCACTGAACAAAGAGGACACGGTACCCTTCCAATGATGGATGGGTGTACCTTACAAAATCGTAAAGGTTAATTTTTATTGCTCGATAATTTGTAGTAATTCACTTTGTTTTGATCAGTTATGTTTGGCTGTATAAATTGAAAAAAAAAATAAAGCTTATAAATTAGGGTAGGTGGCATTAAAATTAAAGAAAAACATTGAAGTGCAAAATATTATTATGTCACCTAGTGTAGAGTAGGTAGGATTAAAAAAAAAAGAAGGTAGAAACGGAAGTTGAGCATAGAAATATTACAGTATACTTACTCGTCAATAAGAATTGAAATTCCTTCTCCATTGCGTTCGGTCAAAATCGCTAAGCTTGACTGAGTTTGCTCAAGTCCACGCAACATTTTCTCGCCATTTGCTGTAACTCGCACTACTTGCTTAGCGTTCGTAACTAACAGCTTCATCGCTACCTATTAGTATAAGGAGAATAAGCAATCCCTGAAAAATAAAAAAAACATGTATATTTTGAGTACGGAAGCTAGTACATTATTTGGTTTCAATGATTTCATAAGACATAAAGGTTTTGATTATAAAATCAGTAAAAAAAAATCCAATATATCTCCAGCCTTAATGCGTGGAGGCCACGCCAGAGGATCCATCGATAAAAGGGAATAGACTTGCCAAAATTACCCCAAAACCCATTAGCTGACCAGCCAATGAACCAGACGAGTCCATTTACTTTTAAATGGATTGAGTATGAATGAATTGTGAAATGGACGATAAAACAAATTCCTAAGGTATCGTAAAATGATTGATTTCCTTTGGAATATAACACAATTCCGACAAACCATTCTGGTTCTTGTTAATATGACGATTATTAAAAAACATATCCTCCCATAGAGGTTGGATCGGCTACGAGACTCAATCCGGTCAGAATTCCTGTTAGCTAAACTACAACACTGCGTCTTGCATACTCTAACGCTTTTTTGATATGTAACACCCTATTCTGGATGACGTCATGATTACAAGAATGTATGGGATCTGTCCCCTACTGATGTCTCTGATAGTATCTGGAAACCCAAAATCAAACTAGACAAAAATAATACTAGCGACAAAGTTACCTCGTTATCCTCTGCTCCCTTCTGGTAGATTTCGTTATGACGAGAGTTTGGAGACTCTAGCCCCACACAGAAATGGGATTGAGCCATGACTCTCTAATGGCAAATTTAGGATGCTATATTTTACTCTCCACTTAATTTTGTTGAAATCTGACAACGTTTCCTATATCATATGGGGATGATAATAATTCATTGTACTGTTTCATCAAACAGTTCGTGGTAAAGAACTGTAGTAAGGAGCGACCCGGATCAATAGTAACCAAAACTCTAAAAAATGGATTTTTGATACCAATAGCTACATCAAAACACTCGCATTTTAATGCTGATTTTAAATATATAAGTTTCATCAAGTTTAGTCTTACCCATCAAAAGTTGAGAGCCTGAGAAAATTTGCGTTATTTTAGAAAATAGAGGGAAACACCCCCTAAAAGTCATAGAATCTTAACGAAAATCACACCATCAGATTCAGCGTATCAGAAAACACTAGTGTAGAAGGTTCAAGCTCCTATCTACAAAAATGTGGAATTTTGCATTTTTTGCCAGAAGGCAGATCACGGATGCGTGTTTATTTGTTGTTTTTTTTTTCCCAGGGGTGATCGTATCGACCGAGCTGTCCTAGAATGTTGCAAGAGGGCTCATTCTAACGGAAATGCAAAGTTCTAGTACCCTTTTTAAGTGACCACAAAATTGGAGGGCACAAAGGCCCCCTCCCACGCTAATTATTTTCCCGAAGTCAACGGATCAAAATTCTGAGATAGCCATTTTATTCAGCGTAGTCGAAAAACCTTATAACTATGTCTTTGGGGACGACTTACTCCCCCACAGTCCCCGTGGGAGGGGCAACAAGTTACAAACTTTGACCAGTGCTTACATATAGTAATGGTTATTGGGAAGTGTACAGGCGTTTTCAGGAGGATTTTTTTGGTTGGGGGGAGGGGTTGAGAAGAGAGAGATATGCTGGGGGAACTTTCCATCGAGAATTTGTCATGGGAGAAGAAAATTTCCATGAAGGGAGAGCAGGATTTACTAGCATTATTTAAAAAAAAAAAACAATTAAAAAATAAATATGAAAAAGTTTTTTTTTCAGCTGGAAGTAAGGAACAGCATTAAAACTTAAAACAAACAGAAATTATTACCCATATGAGGGGCTCACCTCCTAATACCTCGCTCTTTACGCTAAAGTATTTTTAGTAATTTCAACTATTTATTCTACGGCATTTGTGATTCAGGGGTCATTCTTAATGAATTGGGACAAAATTTAAGCTTTAGTGTAAAGAGCAAGGTGCCGACGAGGGGGTGAACCCCCTCACATATGTAATAAAAACATGAGCATAAAAAAGTTCTTTACGTAAGCTAATTTATAAGTTACGTAAATCTTTTACTAATAAAAAGATTCGTAAAAAATTAAAAGTTCTAGTTGCCTTTTTAATTAACCGAAAAATCGGAGGGCAACTAGGCTTTCTCTCCCACTCTTTTTTCTCAAAATCATTCGATCAAAATTATGAGAAAGCCGTTTAGCCAAAAAAAAAAATGGAAATTTCGTTTTGATTATTCCTCTGCGGAGAGCAAAAATCAAAACATGCATTGATTCAAAAACGTTCAGAAATTAAATAAAAAAAAAAAGTTTTTTTTAACTGAAAGTAAGGAGCGACATTAAAACTTAAAACGAACAGAAATTACTTCGTATATGAAAGAGGCTGCTTCCTCATCAACGCCCTGCTCTTTACGCTAAAGTTTTTTACTGTTTTAAAAAAGAAGAATTGAGAGAAAGAGTCAAACTTTGGCGTAAAGAGCGGGGCGTTGATGAGGAAGCAGCCTCTTTCATATACGAAGTAATTTCTGTTCGTTTTAAGTTTTAATGTCGCTCCTTACTTTCAGTTAAAAAAACTTGTTTTTTTTATTTAATCTTTACCAAAGGCTGTACTGTCAGTTACTATCACAGACAGTTACAAAGACAGTTACTATCAGGCGAGATCTGACAACACCTTCTGGTAGGCTTCACATTAAAAAAAAATAGGGATCCGCCCCTCCAACAGCGTTCCAACCAACCACGAACCCATAAAGTTACAATTACTACAGTAGATATTATTTCCTGCCAAGTACGACAGAGATCCTAGAGGCCGTTCTGGTGGATGTTGTGATGACAAAAACTTAATGCTTGCATATTTTCAAAGAGGACGGATAAACTATGGTACCCTGATAAACGAAACTAGGACACTCTTTTCAACCATGCTTGGCAGATATATACCAACCCTTTCTGAGAGTGAGCTGACAAAAATATTCTGGAACCATGCACTTGACCTATATGGTGGGACAAAGTCAGAATACTTTTTCATTCTAGTTCTGGGCACAATTTTTATTTACGTAAACGATTTCGAGAAATTGGTTATGAATGAAAATTATTTTAAAAAAAATCAAAACGGAACATAGTAATCTGAAAGAAGTATTTAAATGTCAGTTTCTTGAAAGATAATTCTACGCCCTACATGAATCTTCTATTAATACATTATCCCTCAGAGATTCTATGATGGAGGTACGCCATTTTCGTTTTTTCCGTATTAAGAAAAAATACTTGTATTCTAGAAATTCAATCAAATTTTCCAAGCTTAAGATGCATCTAACTTCTTTGTCTCAAGATCCTCAGTCAGAAGATATTTCAAGTTTCTTTTAAAGAAAAGACAACTATGCATGCAATAGCGTTGCTCGGCAACAATCATAAATAAAATCTTGCTTGTTAAAATCTATTCTTATTTATTTTCGATTAGAGTCCTCCCCCCAATAGACCTTGATCTGAGAAATAATTATATGTTTTATAGTTATGCTCTGATTAAGAGTAGATGTCAAGCATTCATCACTTGTCTGGAAAAGAAAGAGTGTCTCATAGGACAAACAGCTGCTTTTATCAATTCTTTCACTTGTATACATCTACTTTCTTTTGTAACTAAATTGAAAGTAAGACATGCACAAAAAGCAATTTCTCCCTTTTTATGTGTTTTCGATGGATTCCCTATAGACACTTGTAACAAGGGCACGTTCCTTTTATCAAATTTTGGTTTTGATTTTCACCCTCTTGATTACTTATTTCTTGTTTTTTTCTGTTGCCTTACTAATGACCTCATTTGGTCTTTCAAGCGTTTAGAGAGACGAATCCACTCAGTAAGATATGTTTCTTTACTCTTCAGTTCCTATTTGGTAAGAAAATTGAAGCAAAATTATCTTTGAAAAATATCTTGAGCACGATTTATGCTTTTGAAACAGTATCGAGAAGAAAGGTTATTTCAAAAATGGGAGATGAAATCAGGAATTAAATACATTTAAGGAAATACCGCAGAAAAGGAATTGGTCGGGTTAAAAAAGCTCATACGTGAAAAATAGGGCACTTCTTCCTTCGGTTGTATCCCTAAGAACTTCTTCGTGCTAAAAGACTAACTGTTTCTATTCGCGCACCCCTAGACTTTACAACTGAGTTTGAAACCAGAGAAAGATTGCTGAATTTAGGGCCTGAAATTAGAATTGAATTTAGAATTGAAATTAGAATTGAACTGCTGAATTTAGAATAGTTGAAATGATAGCTCATTTTCGAGAATTCATAGACATTGCTAGTAAGGAACAATGCGTTTCCCAAGTTTTCCAACCCCTGGTCTCATCGTACAGAATTAGTGATCATAGAAAGTTTACGGAGGGCTCATTAAATTGCGAATACTGAATGTTAGTCCGCTTTATTGAGATCAGTCTCCCAGCCATTATTTCAACAACTGGACCCCAGGATACCACAAAATTCCCTAATGATACCGGATGAAAACCATAAGATTTTCTTTTTTATCGTTACTTGAATCCGAAGTGTTACTTGAATAGGGAAGAGAAACCATCATACATGTTAACAATCTTCATAAGTCTTTAAAGATGAGCAAGACCACGACATTACAGATGGCATAGAAAAGTCGGAATCTTTTTAGCCAGTTTTTCTGTCCAGTGCTTTCACCAAAACCGACACACCACCCCGAAGTCTCGTTATGTGAGGCAAACCCAACGCATAACTGTGACGTTAGAGATGTCACAGTAGAATAATTACTCGTATTTGAAATACCTTGTAAACTTGATTTCAGCAAAGGAAATGATGTACACAGTCTTTCGAATTCGATGGTGTGCAATCTTGCAACAGTGTTAGAAGAACACCTGACACGCATTTTTATTTCGCGTTTAAGACCTAATAAATGTCCTAAACCAGGCAAAGATTCGATTATAAAACTGTTGCACAAGAAAAGTAAGGAATAAGGTAAAGGTAAACAGAAATAGTAAAGGTAAATAAAAAGGTAGATTCTGAAAATTGTTGACCGATAGCTATCCGCCAATTTTGTGGAATAAAAAAATATCAATAATTGGCACTTCAAATTATTTTGAATTGAATATTAGAAAAATAAAGGTCATCTGAAACGCTGCTCTTAGGAGTAATCAATAGCTTTCATAAAATCACTAACAGATTAGTATTTAACTGTATTTGTTTTTTTTTTTTAAGTGCTAGATAAAATGTGTCCGGAACTGTTCATTTGCAAGTGTGGGAGGTGTAAAATTGGTCCTTGAGCTCTATCATATATAGTGGAGTAAAAATATATTTTGACCTCAGGGAAATTGCAATAGATTATTCTCTATACCAAAATATTAAAAAAAAACAGTATTTACTCTTGATGTTCCACAAATAACTTCCGATTTTTCCCCCATTTTGTATCGAAGGATCTTTCAACCTATTGAATAATAATTAGATGTTAGGGAAGGATTTTTGAGCTTACAATCTCTCCAAAAATGCTCTAAAACAAAAACCATTCCAGTTAGGTTCATTTAATTTCACTTAGCGTAGCGAGGCACGCTAATTGAGCTGAAATGAACCTAAGTGGAATGCAACTATTTGAATCTTGATTAAGTCCCACTTCATAAGTCTACAACTTTAAACGCTTGAGATGGTCAAAACTCGTCGTCATCTATGAGTGAAATGAATGGATGGCAGTGGTAGGAATGTGAAATTTAGTAAGAAAAATCTCTGAGTTTTTGAATCTATTTATTGTAGAAATCGTTCTGTAAAAAGTATTTTTTGTTTTGTAATAAGAATTTGTGATTTTTTAGGATGTATTTTAGTTTTGTAAGAATTATTTGTGTTTTGTAAGAAGTATATTGTATTTTTTAAGAAGTATTTGTGATCTTTTAGGATGTATGTTTGTTTTGTAAGAATTCTTTTTGTTTTGCAAGAAGTATTTTTGTTTTATAAAAACTACTAGCTGTTGGGGTGGCGCTTCGCGCCACCCCAGCACCTAGTTGGTGGGGGCGCTTCGCGCCCCCCCCCAAGCCCCCCCGCGCGCGTAAGTCGTTACGCGCCATATTAGTTACGCGCCATTGTTGTTGTGTCCCTATGTCCCACCTGTGAATATAGATAGATATATATATATATATATATATGTTTTTAACTACGTAAAACTTGCAAATATACAACATTCTTTGCTGTCCCATTGTCTGTGCATATAAATAGATTGTCAGGTTTACCGACTCTTGAACATGCAACATATAATGGTCAATGGGAAAACAATCCGTATTCAGATCTATACCTCATGATTCTAATGATTGCCCTTGAGCTTTGTTGACGGTGATTGCTAATCGACCATTCCCTGAGTCGCCATCGTCATTTATATATCCCCCTGTGCACCCCGGCGTCCCCTTTGCAGTTATGTCCCTGTGTCCCGGTCGTTATTTATATTCCCTGTGTCCCGGTCGTCATTTGTGTCCCGGTGTCCTAGTCTCTGATTTCTCTTTGAGTGTCCCGGGCGTCATTTATATTCCTTGTGTCTCGGTGTCCCGGTCGTCATTTATATCCCCCTGTGCCCCCGGCGTCCCCGTTGTAGTTGTGTCATTTATATTCCCTGTGTCCCGGTCGTCAACCCGGTATACATTCGTTTTTGAATTGGTATATGATGAAATAAATTTTTAATTTTTTCCCTTTTTTTCCTTTTATTTTTTTTTTATTGGTTTTGACCTTTTTTCAGGTTTTTTAGTTTTTTTCTTTTTTCTTTTTAGTTTTTTTTGAAGTTTTTATCTTTTTAGTTTTTTTATTTTTATTTATATTTTTTTAGTTTTCTTTTTCTCCTTTATTTTTCAGTTTTTTTCCTTTTTTTAGTTTTTTTTTCTTTTTAGTTCTTTTAGTTTTTACCTTTTTTAGTTTTTTTTTAGTTTTTTAGATGAAAATTTTTTTAGTTTTATTCCTTTTTTTCTTTTCAGTTTTTTATTGGTTTTTACCTTTTTTTAGCTTTTTTAGTTTTTTTTCGTTTTTTCTTTTTACTTTTTTTTAGTTTTTATCTTTTTTATTTTTTTTTTATTTTTATTCTTAATTTTTTTTTTATTAGTTCTTAGTTTTTTTTTTTAGTTTTTGCCTTTTTAGTTTTTTCAGTTTTTTTTTTTAGTTTTTAGATTTTTACCTTTTTTAGCCTAACCAGGATTTGAACCTGGGACCTTCATTCTCCGTTCTGACACCCTCTCTCACCGAGTAACTACTCCAGCACGTTCATTTTGGTGTTTTAAATGGTATATTATTAACCAAATTAATGTGTTTTACAATATACTAAGCATCGTCATAACAAAAATGACGACAACTAATTTCATGACGTCAGTCAACACAGAAATTAAGTTCTGAAATTAAGTCATGAAATTAGTTGCCGTCATTTTTGCTTTGACGGTGACGTCATTCAAGTTATATAAGACATATGTTCACGTAGAAATCTATTAATGTTTAAGTTTACAATGACTGATGAAGATGCTCAAAGAGTCTATGCCAAAAAACTTGCTGCTGATAGAGAAAGTCAGAAAAGAAAGCGTGCCGAGGAACTATCAGCAGCAAGTTTTTTGGCATAGACTCTTTGAGCATCTTCATCAGTCATTGTAAACTTAAACATTAATAGATTTCTACGTGAACATATGTCTTATATAACTTGAATGACGTCACCGTCAAAGCAAAAATGACGACAACTAATTTCATGACGTCAGCCGACACAGAAACATGACGTCACCTGACAACTAATTTCATGACGTCAGCCGACACAGAAACATGACGTCACCTGATCCACAGATCCACAGACAGACAACTTATTTTTATATATATAGATTTTGTATTTTGTACGAACAGTTTGTGGTTGTTAGGATGTATCTTCGTTTTTGTAAGAATTATTTTTTGCTTTGTAAGAAGTATTTTGTATGATGTGAGAAGAATTTGTGATTTCTTAGGATGTATTTTCGTTTTGTAAGAATTATTGTTTGCTTCGTAAGATGTGTTATTTGTTACGTAACAAGTAATTTGTGTTTTGTAATAAGTTGTATTTTGTAAGAACAATCTCTGACTTCTTAAGATGTATTTTGTATTTTGTATGAACCGTTTGAGGATGTGTTTTCGTTTTTTCAGAATTGGTTCGTATTTTCTAAGAGGAATTTGCGATTCCTTAGGATGTATTTCTGTTTTGTAAGAATTTTTTGTTTTGTAAGCAGTATTCTGTAATTTGTAAGAAGAGTATGTCATCTTTACGGATACTCTTTTTTTGTGAGAATTTTTTGTTTCATAAGAAGTATTTTGCAAAGTGTAAGAAAAATTTGTGATTTCTTAGTATGTATCTTTGTTTTGTAAGAATTATTTTTTTGCTCTTTAAGAAATATTTTTTTGTTTTTTAAATAGTGTTTTGTATTTGTAAGAGCAATCTAAGATTTTTTAGGATGTACTTTTGTTTTGTAAGAATTATTTTTCCTTTGTAAGGACTATTTTGCATTTCCTAAGAAGAATGTGTAATTGTTTAGGATCTATTTTTGTCTTGTAAGAATTATTTTTTGTTTTATAAGAAGAATTTGCGATTGTTGTAAGAATTATTTTTTTGTATTGTAAGAAGTATTTTCTATTTTGCAAGAATAATTTGTGATCTTGTAGGCTGTATTTTGTTTTTTATGAATTATTCTTTCTTTGTAAGAAACATTTTCTGTTTTGTAATAAGTATTTTTTTTTGTATGAAATATTTTGTATTTTGTAAGAACAATCTCTCATTTCTTATGTATTTTTGATTTATAAGTATTATTTGTAATAAGAATTTGTGTTTTCGTAGGATATATTTTCTGTTTTGTAAGAATTTATGTTGTTTTGTAAGAAGTACTTTATATTTTGAAAGAAGACTATGTAATCTTTTATGATTTGTTTTGTTTTGTAATAAGGATTTTTATGTTGCAATAAAACTTTGTGATTTCTTAGTATGTGCGCCGGACGGTGTCATAGGACTGGTACATTGTGCCAAGCTAGCCTCAATTACTAGGAGTCATCAAAAGAGACGGTATTGGGGCTGTTCATTAAGTTTAAAGATCGATTCTAGTCTAAGCAAATATTCTTGCAGAAGAATGTCTGGAAATGCTTTAGGTGTGATAATATATGCCAAAGGGTGCCACATGCCATTGAGTGCCACAGACCGGAATTACCATGGAACATTGTAATCTAACAATGAAATGGCAATTTTCCGCTGTTCAAACAAAAACAATGGTCGTTTTCAGTTTATAAAGTTATTTCTGTGGGGAAGAGGTTGAAAAACCCCTAGGAGTGATAATTCGCGCCATAGAGCAGCCATTTGCCAGTCATAGATTATCACGGAGGTAAGCACAGTCAAAATCTTGGAGCTGGCGGATCCAAAAGAATGCCAAAAAGCTATTGTGTGAAAATTCTGAGGTAGTCAATTGATTTAGAATTACCAAAAAACTACACTGTATTGAGCCTCGGGTTTCAGAGGTAGTAATGCCTCTGAAACACGTAGAGGCAGTTTAAAAATACAGTTAATCGGACAAAATAAGGAAATTAACATAGACATTTATTTTAGTCAAATGGATTTTGTCAGAGCAATGCGGCGTTTTCCAAATTTTGTGGTACAAAACAGCAATTCTAGCCAAAGAAGTCCAAAATCCTTTGATTTGCTTATAGGAGCTATGTAAAACGTGAATTAAAGTGTAAATAAAACTTTACCTCTAATAATAACCCCTCCACTCAGGAATTGATTGCTAGCATGGGCTAGACACATATTATCACGGTGGTATAAATATGCATAGTCTTGGGTTAAACTAACGTAGCATTTCCATTAAAACCACTCAGAAATAGATCGTATTTGGGTTTAAATTTACTTCTTATATCCCCCCTCTAGAATTGCTTGCTAGGACCCCCGCAGTTCTTTAATTACATGGTTCCTTTTTGCTATTTTCACGTTTTGTTTATTTCCGTTGTTGAGTTTTAATTGCATTTTTCTGTCTTTTAATAATGCTTTGTGATCTTTTATTAATAAAGTTGTATATACGATGGAATTTTGTATCATTTAGATTATTATTTTTGGGATAAAACTTGAGGTCAGAGAGACGACGAGGATGGGATATTCCTCCTCCTGTACGGAATAAATTCTACTTATTTTGGGGTTTAGTGTTATTCTTTAATTTCATAGTAACAGCGTAGACCAGATGTATTCCCAGAAATCGTAAGATAGTAGATATCAATTTCACAGTTTTGGTGCGTTTTTACAATTTCATTAGTATCCCTCCCCTCCCCCTAAAAAAATTGCTGGAAAATACCCTTTTGCTGCCTTTTTCCTTGGAAACTTTTCAACCGAGGGGGATGATTAACGGCATGATTTAGATTATTTTTCAAATGAAAGTGCGCTACAAAAAAATTTTACCGGAGATTATCCGCAAAAAATTTCGGGGTAGAATTTTCAGCTATAATGGAATTATCTTGAAAGAATTTCCCTAGAAGGGAAGGGGGTATTTTTACTTGAAAACAACTTTCCATAGTGGAATTTTTCTGTGGTTAAAGGAAACTTAAGAAATTTTTCATGGACTTCCGGTATTATTTAAAAGCGATGAGAAATTAAATTTGAAAAAATTCCGCAACTAAAAGTAAGGAGCAACATCAAAACATAAAATCGACAGAAATTATTACATACATGAAAGGGGTTGCCCCCTCCTCAAGACCTTGCTCTTTACGCTAAAGTTTTTACTTTTTGTTCTAATCAAGCAGTTCATGGTAACGAACTGTAAGCAATGAGTGACCCGGATCAATAGCAACCGAAACTCTTAAAAACCGGAATTTTGATACCAATAGATACAACAAAAGAAACGGATTTCAATGCTGATTTTAAATACATAATTCTCATCAAGTTTACCCATCAAAAGTTACGAGCCTGAGAAAATTTGCCTTATTTTCGAAAAAGGGGGAAACAACCCCTAAAAGAATTAGAATCTTAATGAAAATAGCACCATCCGATTCAGCTAATCTGACAACCCTACTGTAGAGGTTTCACGGATGCGTGTTTACTCCCCCACCCCTTTTTTATCATAATCGTCCGGTCAAAGTTTTAAGATAGCCATTTAGCCGAGAAAAAAGTAAAATTAGTATGCAAATTTAGTTTTAATTATTCATGTACAGTGATTCATAATCTGCATTAATTCGAAAATGTTCAGAAATAAAATAAAAAAAACTAGTTTTTTTTTTAACTGAAAGAAATGAGCGACATCAAAACTTAAGACGAAACAGAAGTTATTCTGTATATGAAAGGGGCTGTCCCCTCCTCAACGCCTCACTCTTTACGCTGAAGTTTGACTCTTTCTCACAACTCCACTTTTAAAATAATAAAAAATTAGCGTAAAGAGCGAGGGTTGATGCGGGGACAGTCCCTTTCTTATGCGGAATAATATCAGTTCGTTTTAAGTTTTAATGTCGCTCCATAGCTTTTGCTAACGGAAGCTTGTTTTTTTTTTTATTTAATTCCTTAAGAACGACTTCTGAAGCTCAATGGCCGTTTAATAAGAATAATAAGCTTTTTTAAATTTCCAATCGTCTGTAATGAAAGAGTTTCGGTGGGTGCAGAGTTGGGAGAGGGGATGGGGCCTGAAACCACCATGAGGGAGACGGAATTCCCGGGACAATCTGATTAACAATCACAAATTAAAATTTATAAAAATAAGTTTTTCAAACTTAAAGGACAGAAAAACATTGAAAAAGACAAAAATTAGTCTAAATATGAGTAGGGTTGCACACTCCTAAATCCATTGCTCATTAAACTAACATCTATATTACTTTGACAAAGCTTTTTCAAACAGTTAGGGGTAACGAACTGTAGTAGGGAGCGACCCGGCTCAATAGTAAACAAAACTCTAAAAAACGGAATTTTGATACTAATAGATACATCAAAAGAATCAAATTTTTATGCTGATTTTAAATATATAAGTTTCATCAAATTTACTCTTACTCACCGAAAGTTGAGAGCCTGAGAAAATTTGCGTTGTTTCGGAGGAGAGGGGGAAACACCTCCTAAAAGTCATAGGATCTTAAAAAAATCACACCATTTTATTCAGTGTATCAGAGAACCTTACTGTAGAAGTTTCAGGTTCCTATCTACAAAAATGTGGAATTTAGTATTTTTTGCCAGAAGACCGATCACGGGTGCGTATTTATTTATTTGTTTGTTGTTTGTTGTTTTTTTTTCCCAGGGGTGATCGTATTGACCAAGCGGTCCTAGAATGTCACGAGAAGGCTCATTCTAACATAAATTAAAAGTCCTAGTGCCGTTTTTAAGTGACCCAAAACATTGGAGGGCACCTAGGCCCCCTCCAACGCTAATTTTTTCCCAAAATAAGCAGATAAAATTTTGAGATAGCCATTTCGTTCAACATAGTCGAAAAACATATTAACTATGTCTTTGGGCTGACTTACTCCCCCACTGTCCCTGGGGGAGGAGGGGCAAGCTAAAAAGTTTGATCAGCGTTTACATGCAGTAATGGTTATTTGGAAGTGTACAGACCTTTTCAGGAGGATTTTTTGGTAGGGGGAGGGGGTTAAAGGGAGGGGGATACGTGGGAGGATCTCTCCTTGGAGGAATTTGTCATGGGAGAAGATAAATTCCATGAAGGGGGCGCATGATTTTCTAGCATTATTTGAAAAAAAAAACAATGAAAAAATAAATATGAAAAAGTTTTTCCACTTAAAGTAAGGGCCAGCATTAAAACTTATAACGAACACATATTATTACACATATGGGGGTTTCATCACTTCCTAAAAACTTCGCTCTTTACGCTAAAGTATTTTTAGTATATTTCAAGTATTTATTCTACAGCCTTTGTGATTCAGGGGTCAATATTAAAGAATTGGGACAAAATTAAAAATTTAGTGTAAAGAGCAAGGTGTTAACGACAGGGGCCATCCCCTCATAAATATAATAAAAATATAGAGAGTTCTTTGAAAGATATAGAAGTTCGTTACGTAAGTTAATTCGTAAGTAACGTATATATTTACTAACAAAAACGCTCGTTAAAAATTAAAAATTTAGATGGCTTTTTAAGTAATCGAAAAATTGGAGGGCAACTAGACCTCCTCCCCCACCCTTTTTCTCAAAATCGTCTGATCACAATTAAGAGAAAGCCATTTAGCGAAAAAAAATACGCAAATTTCGTTTTAATTATTCATTTGCGGAGAGCAAAATCAAATACGCATTAATTCAAAAACGTTCAGAAATTAAAAAAAAAAGTTATTTACTGTTTCGGCCCATGATGAATAAGGAAGTTGCTAAGTCTTGTTTAGGCTAGGAATGTATTCATAATATGAATACTACTTGTTCATTTTATGAGTAAAAACTTCTGGGTATCAATTATAGTAGTATATGCCCCCATAGAGTCAACTGACGGAGATACTAGCGATTCAGATGAATTTTACTTACAGTTACAGAAGCCAATAGACAGGGTCCCAGGTAGAAATATGGTGTTAACGCCCAGGTCGGTAGAAATAGGGATAGATAATATCCTAGCCTGGTTGTCAAAATAGCATAAATATAAATACAATGGATTAGGAACAGAATAGAGTATTAAGTTTTATTTTTTAGAGGAAGGTGAGGTGGTGCAAAAAAAAAAATCAAGACACACTTTGTGTGTGTATATTTTCAGAAGGCCTTATACTATTGAATAATTTTGTCAAACATGTAAGTAGAAAAGGGTATAAGTGCATCCAGGATGTCAAAATAGCATAGATGCCAATGCAATGGCTTAGGAACAGAATAAAGTATTAAGTTTTATTTTTCATAGGAAGTTGAGGTGGTTCAAAACAAAATCAAAAGACGCTTTGTGTCTGTAGATTTTAAAAAGGGCGTATATTATTGAACGATTTTTGTCAAACAAAAATAGTAAGCTAAAATATGGATGACTATGGACAAAAATAAAAAAAAAAAATTAGAATGTTGCTTTTTATCAATAAAACAGACTCTATCAATAAAAAACGAACTGAAACTAATTTTAAAGTACTTTTTCCACAAAAGAAGTTTTTCTAGGAAAAATAAAGAACTACAATAAACGAAAGATGAGTAGGAATAAAGTCAAATAATGTTCTAAGGATAAAACAAATATAAATCTTCCTCAATAAATAAATCAAACTCAAAACGAACATAAATTACAATAAATAACCCGAGTCAAACTCAAGACAAGCAGAAACTAAGAGGAGTAGGAATAGTGCCCCCGTGCCTTCTAAAGACCATAATTTAATTTGCACTTTACTGAAAACAAAATACATCGTAAATCTTCCCCTTTTTCATTTTAATATATACATACATTATATATATATATATATATATATATATATATATATATATATATATATATATATATATATATATATATATATAAATATATATATATTTATATATAAATATATATATATTTATATATAAATATATATATATATATATATGAAATTGTCAGTCCACATTCATTCGTTTTTTTCAGCAATCTCAGTTATGATTGTGATTTATTCTTTTTTGGCATTATGAGAAATAGAAACACGTTTGACTTTATTCCTGCTCATCTTTTGTATAATTTAACTCTTTGCTTTTCTTTGAAAAACTTCTTTTTTGGAAAAGTTGTTAAAAATTAATTGCAAAACAAACCAAATTTGATCTTGTTTGTTGCACAATTGTCAGAAAGCAAATTGTAACGAAGTTCATGCATACCGCAGCCACAATAGACGCAAAGCAAGGTTGAGTTGCATACAAGGCCGTATTCCGGGGGCTAGAGGGTTTTAGCCCCCCCCCCCCCCCCAAAAAAAAAAATTTGTTTGACTCGTAAAAATGTAACAAAAATGGATGTAAACACATTTTTAAGCGTTATTTGAGTTTGTTGTTTAACCCCAGCCCCTGCAGAAAAATCCTTGTGCAAAACACCCCCCGAAAAAAATCATGGATATAGCCCTGGTTGCATATATGGGCATGCAACTCCTATATGCATATACGACATATATGAAGAGCACATTCTTCTGCATGCTCGCTTCTGAACTAAACACAAATAATAAAACAGAGGAAACTTGGTATCAAGTTTCCTCAATAATGTTTCCAAGTAAGATAGTCCCTAACTTTACAATTTGGTTCAAGCCCCTTGATAGGGTCAAAGATACCCCCAGAATATATACAAAAGTTTGCTGGTTTTATTGTTGTTGTTTTTTTCAAATCGGCTCTGCTTAGTATTTTGAACCAACTATTGATGAGAAATAAACTAAAAAAAAAGACCGAAAAAGTACCACAAAATGGGGTCGGGCATGGAGTTATATCTGGTCCCATTGAAGGCGAGAGGGCTGGTACCCAATCGTCAAAGCAGTGACTATTATATTTAAAAATTATGTAGGACGGGGAATCGAATCGTACCAAATGTTTGGTACTACTTGTTTTTAGTTCAGAAAACATGCACAGAGGGTTGCCTATATACATACTGAATGCATGTAAACACTAATATGAACCATGAGGCAGACTGGGGGGCATATGAAGTGGGTTTAGGTGCAGTGAATTTGGTTCATAAAACTGTGTATACCAACAATAGACACTAAGCAATCCCTTATTTAAATATCTACGATTATTTACAACATTCACGACGTAAAAGCGTAATATGTCTAAATTTTGCTTCCAAAGATACGAAATTATCTGAGAGATTTGGCATAGCGGGAGATAAAAGAATCCGCATATTTGACGAATAATAATAACGAGAGTGCACAGACAAAAGCACTTTTATCTCATAATGTGTTTACCCCCTACTTAGCTGTTAACACTTGGAAAGAAAGAATGACCAGGATTTGCACATTTTCACAGTTTAAACACGAGAAAAATAACTTACACTCGTATCAAATGCAGGTATGCAACTGTTGTCTCAAAGGTGAAGTCCAAAATGCTCCCAATGGGGTATCTCATGTTCATTCATGATTTGATAAAATATATGCTACTTTTAAAGGCTGGTTGCCAAGATAAAAACACAATGACGGAATTTGTCCTGGATTCAACCGCCAGTTTTTCATTTTCTTTTCTGGGAAAAGCTAAGCTTTCCTACAAGCAAGTACGCTTGAGATGCTCTTAGCGCCCATTCCGAACCCCCTAAAATATTATTGTTATTATTACAATTTTACCTTAGCTTTTGTAAATTTTGAAATAGCAAGCTTCAGTTTTGTATTTTTTACCCCAACCTATCCTCCCCGATCTTACTCATATGTACGAGCCTATATTGTTATGTCGAGAAAGCTGGATATTAAGGGAAGGATGAACTGTCATTTTTTCAGTATATTTTTGAGTACTTATGTATTATACTGACTACACTGTTGTTCTTAATATATTTAAAACTGGTTTCACTGTGTGCACTAGTAGATGATTAGCTTAGCCTGAGTGAGATAAACTACTAAGCAGGTAAATTTTAATTAAATATTTAATATATAGAGTTGGTAAGGTATTTAAAATATTGCGTTCTGGGACGGTCTGCTTTCCATAATTCTCTGTTCTAGTTCCAATAATTTTGGTATTAAAGTTCTATATTTTCACTATATTTTGGAATAGTCCTTTATGGTTCACCTAACTTCGTTTCTTCAGTGTGGTCGGTATAATACGTAAGTACCTAAATTCGGTGCAATACTCAGTTACCTAGGTTATCCAAAGAAAGTACCACATCTTCCAGTCGGTTTTCCGCCGCCGAAGTAAAAACTATTACAAAATTGCCTCCATTTGCGTTTCCCTGAGCTAACAAAAATTGCTAGCTAAAATTGTTTAAGAATTTCTCTGGAAAATCGTGGCGTTACTGGAGAAAATTGGTTGAAAGCTTAAAGGGCAATATTCAAAAATTAATAATGCCGCAAAGCAATAAGTAATGAGAGGCAATGCTCTTTCGTTGCCTGTAGTAGAGAACTAGTGACATATTCATAAACGCTTTGACAAGGTGGGGGATAATTACGAAACTTTCGTTTGGTGACACAATTCGATACTTCTAAGACATCCTAGCGCCCCGCTATAGTCGGAGAAAAAAAATAGGCATATCATGGTTTCAAATTTTCAGAATCCACGGAAGTATGTTTATTAATAACCTATTATTGTTAGGATAAACACAATTAATATTAATCTTTATTCATGAATGAGATTTGAATTTTAGTGAATACATTTTTTCCCATGGCAGTTTTTTTCAAAATATGTTTTTTTTTACAATTGGTCTTACTAAGAGGACTGGGAGAGTGAGCATTCAATAGGAAGATTTTAAGTATCAGGTTAAAGGACTTTTGGCCATGGGAATTTCACTGGTACACAACACAAAAGGCTCCATTTTTGTTGTCATGTGCCATCTCACGATGGCATTGCCAATACAAAATTACACTATGCATAGAATACAAGCATTAGCCTTCAGATTAGCTTTTAGACAGCTCTCTAAGATGCTTGATGCTAATCTAGTTCTGGACAAATAATAGGAATCAAACAGTTCGTGGTAACAAACTGCAGTAAGGAGCGACCCGGCTCAATAGTAACCAAAACTCTAAAAAATGGAATTTTGATATCAATAGCTGGGGAAACTTTCCATCGAGGAATTTGTCATGGGGGAAGGAAATTTCCATGAAGGGAGCGCAGGATTTACTAGCATTATTTAAAAAAACAATGAAAAAATAAATATGAAAAGTTTTCTTCAGCTGGAAGTAAAGAGCAGCATTAAAACTTAAAACAAACAGAAATTATTACCCATATGAGGGGCTCACATTCTCCTAATACCTTGCTCTTTACGCTAAAGTATTTTTAGTAATTTCAACTATTTATTTTACACCTTGTGTGATTCAGTGGTAATTCTTAATGAATTGGGACAAAATTTAATCTTTAGTGTAAAGAGCGATGTACTGACGAGGGGGAGAACCCCCTCATATATGTAATAAAAACATGAGAATACAAAAGTTCTTTACGTAAGCTAATTTATAAGTTATGTATATCTTTTACTAAAAAGATTTGTCAAAAGTTAAAAGGTCTAGTTGCCTTTTTAATTAACCAAAAAATCGGAGGGCAACTAGGCTTCCTCCCCCGCTCTTTTTTCTCAAAATCATTCGATCAAAATTATGAGAAAGCCATTTAGCCCAAAAAAAAATGCAAATTTCATTTTAATTATTCCTCTGCGGAGAGCCAAAATCAAAACATGCATTGGTTCAAAAACGTTCAGAAATTAAATAAAAAAACAATTTTTTTTTTTAACTGAAAGTAAGGAGCGACATTAAAACTTAAAACGAACAGAAATTACTTCGTATATGAAAGGGGCTGCTTCCTCATCAACGCCAGGCTCTTTACGCTAAAGTTTTTTAATGTTTTAAAAAGAAGAGTTGAGAGAAAGAGTCAAACTTTAGCGTAAAGAGCGGGGCGTTGATGAGGAAGCAGCCCCTTTCATATACGAAGTAATTCCTGTTCGTTTTAAGTTTTAATGTCGCTCCTTACTTTCAGTTAAAAAAAACTTGTTTTTTTATTTAAATATGTGCACACCTTTTTTGAGATTTATATTAACTCGTTCTTTCTTCTAAATTTCGACAAAGGAAATACTAGTAAAAACCGATGTTTTCCATTCTGAACCCTCCATCGTATTACTAAGCTACGCTTTCACAAGGAACTTTTCATAAATAGAGGATTTCGTGTGAACTTGAACCAGCTGTTGCTTTGAGGCCACTCAAGTTCAAGATGAAAAGAGACAAATCCGCTTAGGTTTAGAGCCTTATCAAAATTGTATATCATAATGATGATATAAGCTTAACTTCTTTTATGGTTTCTTGAGTCCAACTATGCCACTTCCAGTACGTCAGATGGCAACCAGCGAAAATAAGGCTGTTGAACTAAGCGTGATTATAATTAGAAAAAGTAATAAAATCAAACTATAAGACTACATGCGCAAAGATAACTTCAACGTTCTTTAAAATCTATATTAAGGTTAGATAGAAACAAAAGAGGATTATGCCCTCAAGGAAAAAATTGAATGCGTAACTTCATGATACACAAACTTATATTATTTCTTCCCTGCTTCAATTTCGAGTGTAATAGTAATTAGATAAAAAAAAATCAACTGAAATTAAGGAGCAACATAAAAACTTAAAACGAAGAGAAATTATGACGTACATGAGGAGGAGTTGCCCCCTCTACAACACCTCGCTCTTTACGCTAAAGTTATTTTAGGAAATTTAAAAAAGCTTCTTATTGTTCTAATTAAACGACCCTTGTGTTTCAGAAGCCGTTCTTAAAGAATTGGGTTTACAATTCAAACGTTAGCGTAAAGGACGAGGTGTCAAGGAGGAGCAACTTGGGTCCAAGTCAGTTTGAAAAATGAGCCAATTAATTTTGTTTTCTCCAAAAGGCTTAAGTTCACAAGCCATTTAGACCGAGACTAGGCTATTTCACCAAAGAAAAGAAAACAATAAAAAAAAAAATAATAATGGGTATAGATTTGTTACGCCAGAAATACGTGCAAATTTATTTTATCTCCTATCAAATTACAAATTACCGGGCATGTGCACTGGGTAAAACGAGTGAAAAAGAAGGGTAAAAAACTGGGTAAAAAGAGGAGGAATTACTTTGAATACGGTTTCCATCGAATATTGACACCCCAAATTAGGCCAAAAATTGTTTTTCACCCATCAGGGTAACTTTTGGGATAAGGTGACAAGACCAAGGTGACCTTGCTGAGAACAACAAATATTAAACGAGGAGCTTAATTGTGTCAACTCTTAGTGCGAAAAATATTCAATTACTTTTGCTGGTCCATTTTAAAATTTTAGGGCAAGTAGACAGGGCCAAGGGAAGCTAGAATAAGATAAAAAAGACCCCGAATCTAGTTTTATTGGCTCTCGACGTCGGACTCTTTTTTGTAAAGACAATTTAACATACCATTATTTAAGTGAATTTTTAATAAAAATAATGAATTACTTTCTCAGTCAAATTTCTCATTTTGTTGAATACCTAATTTTGTGTGTCGAGTTTTATTATATTGTTTGTTGAATTTATATCTTTGTACTTACATCTGTTTCGCTTTTTTCTTCTTATTGCTCCGAACTTCATTAACAGTTTGCTTTAAATATATAATTAGTTACTAAGTTACCCGGTCTAAGAGTTTGCTAAAAATGGATTTTGTTCTGAGAGTGTATATCAGTGTTAATATTGAAAATACCTACAATTGCGATAGCATGTGTGTAATTGTGACAGGCACGTACGCGGGAATTTTTTTATCGGGGGGGGCCAAAACCTTCGAAACAGCAGATATAAAGAAGCACTTTTTTTTTATTTAGTAGCTAAATAAATGCAAAAAGCACGTACATCAGAATAGAGATTAACTTTAATCTGTAGTATTGTAGCGGACGGGGGGGGGGGAAGACTGAAGCCTCAAAAGTACGTTTTAGGCTCAGGTTATGTTCATAGCGATTAAGAACCAGTGATTAATCTATTATATTCCACTGAAATGAAAATTTTAGGGTCAACAGTGCCATATGGGTGCTGTGGGGGGGGGGGGTAGTTCTTCTATTGCTTAAACGTCGATTGTAATGAAAAATGATAGTTTCCAAAATTGATCCATTGAAAGCTGTACTTTATCCTGAAAAGGATGGATAAACACCCTAATATCAAGGATAATTCTATTTTGCTGTGGAAAGCAAACTCTCTTTACGAAAAAAATAACAGTACAATCGCTAATTACTTCAAAGAGGGTAAAAAAAATAGACAGAAAATGAGTTAATAATTGGGCAATGACTTGACCGGATATTTGCATGCTGTAAAATCCCAAAAAAGGGCTTCACACCTGTATCTAGATTCTTAATAAATGTCCTACTTTTGCCAGAAATCAAAAGAAACCATGGGGAAATTAAACATTTCACAAAATTACGGGGGGGGGCAGGGCCCGAAGGCCCCCCCCCACTGCGTAGGTGCCAGAATTGTGACAATTGTATTCCCAAGATTCTCATACCACTGAAACTCACATAATTCCATCCCAGTCAACCAAAACAGTGCATAACCAAGCCCCATTGGACTCAAAATCCCAAAATTCAACCCCAAGGCAGGTCAGCTCCACATAACTCAATCTCCTTACAACCCCCCTCCACGTTCTGAAGTCAGCTCAAAAAATCCCTACCAAAAATCCTTAAATTCTCTAACTTAAAACAAGTCCCTTTCAAAGCACGTCTTTCTTGCATAACTTATCCTATTACAGGTCAACATCCATCAAATGAAGATTATCCAGCTCAACACCATGTTCATGGTGTTGGTGACCCGAATTTTTTTTTTAGAAATATCGCCAAATACCTTTAAATCCTTCGACAGATATATATATATATATATATATATATATATATATATATATATATATATATATATATATATATATATATATATATATATATATATATATATATATATATATATATATATATATATATATATATATATATATATATATATATATATATATATATATATATATATATATATATATATATATATATATATATATATATATTCATATATATATATATATATATATATATATATATATATATATATATATATATATATGTATATATATATATATATATATATATATATATATATATATATATATATATATATATATATATATATATATATATATATATATATATATATATATATATATATATATATATATATATATTATATATATATATATATATATATATATATATATATATATGTATATATATATATATATATATATATATATATATATATATATATATATATATATATATATATATATATATATATGTGTGTGTGTGTGGCTATGCTGTTTGACCTATGTGATTGTATGGATGAGTAGGGTTAAGGCCTCATACAAGTGCTGGTCTATATTAATCACTAATTTAGGAAAACAGTCTTCCTTTTCTCCTTCTGTCTCCTTTTTTTTTTTTTTTTTTTTTTGTGTGTGTTTGTGCTGTAGCATTGGTGATTTCTCTTTTCATTATATTATTCCAAGTTGGATCCAGTGCTGGTGGAGAAAATTTTTATTTTAGTTTTCTCCCCGACAGACCTTAAACCCTGGTCCAGGTTTTTAACCTGATATTGTTAATTATTGGTGAGATGGCACTTATGCAAATTTCATGTTCTTTCATCTTTTTGTTTATGTATTTATTGACCTATTGACCTATTGACCTTGGCATGTTTTTTGGACTTTGATTTTTGGATTTTGATTTGGATGTTGGTTTGTTTTGGATTTATTTTCAATAACTTTTTATGCAACAAAACACAAATATTAGCCTCGGAACTCGGAACGATTTTTTGAAAGTTAGTAAGTGTAAAAGTCGTTGTTTTCTTTGCCAAGATCATTTTATCCCACGGACTTCTGTTAAAACTACATTGTATAATAAAAATTTTGCATGCAAGTTACGTGGTAATGTTAATTGTAGAACAACCAATGTAATTTACCTATTAGAATGTAATAAATGCTGCCTACATTATGTGGGGGAAACAACTAATAATATATATAAAAGATTTTCTGGACATAAGACAACAGTTAATAATGAAAAAACTAATAACTATCTAGTTCAACATTGTAATAATGGTAAATGTTCCATATCAGATATAACTGTCACAATTTTAGAAAATTTAGAATTAGAAAATTTAAATAAAGAAGAGAAGAATAATAGACTACGTAAACAGGAGGATTTCTGGATCCATACTGTTGGTACAGCTTATCCTTTTATGCTAAATGATCGTGTAGCAAAATATGGTGACATGTCTCATGTTGTTGTTAAATGTATTGATGGTTTTATGGACCATCCTTCTTTTACTTGTCCTACTAAACGTAAAAAACGATCGAGAGGACATAGGAAAAATAATAGAAAAAATGAATTAGATGTACAAATGCTTTCTATAGATCTATGCCAGATACTTGAATCTAGGGGTATGATTTCTGTAATAAAGTGTCTAAATAATTTATCCAAGAGGAATTTAATCAAACTTTTCTGGATTGTTAAGAATAATACAGCTCTTGATTATAATTTTAAAGTAATATGTGATACAATTTGCATTCTAACTAAAACGAAATTTATTTCAAAAAAGAAAAAGTTCGATAAGATTAGTAATAAGGATAACAGATTATATTTACCTATTAATTTTACTTGTAAGCAGATTGAAGATATTAATTTACCAGAAATTTTAAATCAGCGGCATGTGAAACAGGCCCTCCCTAGTAATTTAAATTATAATGATAGTCCAGTTTTAACTTATACATTTTCAAAAACTATTGGGCAAATTATTTTTAATTATAATTTAATACTAAAAAAACTAGATAGTGATATAAATTGGAAACCGGTTTGTAATTGTAAGCAACTTGGCCCATTTGTAAATCCTACTTACAAACATGTTATAACAGGGGACTTGTCAATAATAAAGCAAGATGATCTTCAAATTATAATGAATAAAGGGGCTAATTTCCGTCTTTCTCATCATCTGAAACCATCGAGTATTCTTGATGGCTTGGAAAATGATTTTGATTTATTTATTGATAAGTGGTGTAAGAAAGAGAATAAAAATAAAGAGAGTTTTCAAAGTTGGAAGAATTTAATTATTAGTAGAGTAAGAAATAAAATATATTCTAACTTAAAACATAGTAACACTAAATCATTATTTTATAATGCGAAGATTAAACAAGCAATTGCTAATCTAAAGAATGAATTTGTAATTGTGCCAGTGGATAAAGCTAATAATAATTTTGCCATAATTTGTCAGAAGCTGTATTGTGATATCTTAAAAAGGGAGTTATGCACAACTAATGTTTACGAAAAGGTAAATATAGAGGATGAGAATTTAATTGAAAAGACTGAAGAAATACTTTTTAAAAATTTTAATATTAAAATAAATGACAATGATAAAAAGTTCCCTTTCCTATATTGGACTGTAAAATTTCAAAAGAATCCCCCTAAACCACGGTTTATTGCTGGAGCAGCTAAATGTCCAACCCGCATTGCTGCTACTGACCTCTCTTTAATTTTAAAGGAAATTGTAAATAAACTTAAAACCTATTGTTCTGGTATTAAAAATTTTTCGAATTTTAATCCATATTGGAGTGTTAATAATTCACTGCAGGTGATAGATTCTTTAACAATGGTTTCAGCTAAAAGAATTGAGTCTTTCGATTTTGCGACAATGTATACTAATTTATCACTTAATTTAGTGTTTGATAATTTAAAAACTGTTATAAAGAAATCTTTCCTCTTATCTAGTAAAAGGTTCTTAAAAATAGACATTTATAATAAAAAAGCTATATGGACAAACTGCTTTAATACTACAGTTAACTTGAGATGTTACAGCTTGGATATGATTTTAGAGTTATTGGAATTTGTTTTATACAATACTTATATAAGATTTGGGGGTGATTTGTACAAGCAAATTATGGGAATTCCCATGGGGGGGAATGCCAGCCCATTTATAGCTGACTTGTTTTTAAGTCAACTAGAATATAAATATATGATGGATAAGAATAATCCAATTAATTTAAAACATGCTTTGTCAAATAATAAAAGATATTTAGATAATATTTTGGTCTTAAATTGTAAGGATTTCATTGATATTTCTAAAAATATATATCCATCAGAGCTTATTCTTGAGCCTAGTCATGGCGCTGGTCATGAAGATCATTTCTTAGATTTAAATATTAATATTTGTTATAATAATAAATTAAGTTTTAAAATGTATAATAAAACGGATGATTTTGATTTTGAAGTGATTAGTTTCCCATTCCCTGAAAGTAATATACACTCAAATATCACATATTCACCGTTTTTCTCACAGTTACTTCGTTATGCAAGGATTTGTAGTAATTATATTGATTTTAAAAATAGATGTAAAATCTTAAGCCAAAAATTGATATCAAGAGGTTTTTCTGCAAATAAATTAACTTGGCAATTTAAAAAATTTAGTTTTCATTATAACGAACTTTTAAATAAATATCAAAAGAATTATCTAGAAATACTTAAAGAAATTTTTAACTAATTTCGGAGGTTCGAGAAATGTTGTCACAGCGCCATTTATTTTGAATTGTGTTTCTAATTGAGCGGATTTTCTAAAAAATTAGCGACATGGTAAAGATGAATTCTATAATTGTTTAGTTCATTCAGGTTTTTTGCAATGTATTAATATTTGTGATTTGGTAAAATTTATAATATTTAGTTTACCTATTGTTGTTAAAGGGAGGGATATATTAACAGGATAAGCTTGTTTTGGTATTACTTGGTTGTTTTACATTTGCTGTTTTTTTTTCTTTCATAGGCATGTATTTTGGGGGTGATACCTGACACGGGGATGCCATGGATATTCTGTGGTAGCCACAACACTGTGCTGGGTAGAGAATTTAGAGTGGCGAAACCCTATATAGGCCAGTGTATTCTCCTGATGAGCCCTTATGTTGGGTGTTGCCTCTGAATTATTTGTCTATATTATTTTTTCTATTGTTTGGTAAATGACGACTTATACTTATTGACGACATGACTGCCTGTCCATGGATTATTCTTTATGGTTGATTATGTGTGGCTATGCTGTTTGACCTATGTGATTGTATGGATGAGTAGGGTTAAGGCCTCATTCAAGTGCTGGTCTATATTAATCACTAATTTAGGAAAACAGTCTTCCTTTTCTCCTTCTGTCTCCTTTTTTTTTTTTTTTTTTTTTTTTTTTTTTTTTTTTTTTTTTTTTTTTTGTGCTGTAGCATTGGTGATTTCTCTTTTCATTTTATATATATATATATATATATATATATATATATATATATATATATATATATATATATATATATATATATATATATATATATATATATATATATATATATATATATATATATATGTATACATATATATACATATATATATATATATATATATATATATATATATATATATATATATATATATATATATATATGTATATATATATATTATATATATATATATATATATATATATATATATATATATATATATATATATATATATATATATATATATATATATATATATATATATATATATCTATATATATAAAAATAAGTTGTCTGTGTGTGGATCTGTGGATCAGGTGACGTCATGTTTCGGCTGACGTCATGAAATTAGTTGCCATCATTTTTGCTTTGAAGGTGACGTCATTCAAGTTGTATAAGACATATGTTCGCGTAGAATTCTATTAATGTTTAAGTTTACAATGACTGATGAAGATGCTTAAAGAGTCTATGCCAAAAAACTTGCTGCTGATAGAGAAAGTCAGAAAAGAAAGCGTGCCGAGGAATCAAAAGAACAGCAAGGAAACAGGCTTGAGGCTAAAGAACGCAAAACCGCGCAGTTAGATGAAGATCCACCTGGACAGCGAGAGTCAAAACATATTAAAACTGAAAATGATAGTGATGATGATTGGGTTTGGAATTTTGACTTGGAGAAGGTCATCAATGACTACCAGATTTTAGTTAAAAAAACAAAGGTTCGGCGATATGTATTTCATAGTGAAGCTGAAAAATAAAGAAGAAAAAGAAAACTGAAAAAAGAAAAAAGAGAAATTACAGACTGGGATACCGGGACACAAATGACGACCGGGACACAGGGAATATAAATGACGACCAGGACACAGGTATTTAAGAATATCGTTCAAAGACAAATTTTTAATTGTAAGAAGACCGTTGAAAGAGAAATTTCTAATTGTAAAATGACTGAAAAACCTACAATGGCAACGGTACCACCATCGAAGTAGATAACCAGTGGGTTTACGGCCAACCTACCATCTTCAAAGATACCACGATAGGTTTAGTGACGTCCAAAAATGAATTGATTGAAAAAGTATTTCCGAATATTCTAAAAAATTATAAAAATAATAAATGGCTTTTAGTTATTATAGAAGATTTGTGCGTACGTATGGCAAACAAACCTCTTCAGGATTTGGGAATGCCTTCACCTAACCGTATCGCTGCTGTTTCGACATGTGTAGAATTGGATCGTGAACAAAGTTACAGTACGAGTGATCTATTGTCGTATGTACAAAATAACATTTACAAGTTAACGTCGGAACAAAAAGACATTTATGATACGATAGACTCAATTTCAGGACGTATACAACTACCTGCTGATTTCTGTAGTTTAGTGACGTCCAAAAATGAATTGATTGAAAAAGTATTTCCGAATATTCTAAAAAATTATAAAAATAATAAATGGCTAAGTGAAAGAGCGATTCTCGCACCCAAAAATATAGACGTCCACGAAATCAACAATATTGTTTTGACCAAGATTCGAGACCAGGCAGTCCTTTGCAAGTCAGTCGACACAGTTTTGGAACCAAATGAAGCGGTTAATTATCCATCTGAATTTTTAAATTCCATATATCTTTCAGGGTTTCCACCACACGTGCTACAACTAAAAATAGGCGACCCACCAAAGCTTTGCAATGGCACGCGACTTGCGGTAAAAAAAAACAATGGAAAGCCTAATAAAGGCAACAATCTTGACAGGGCATTTTGAGGGTAAGGCTGTTCTTATTCCTCGCATTCCCATGATTCCAACGGATCTGCCTTTTCAATTTAAAAGATTGCAATTCCCAATTCGATTAGCATTTGCAATCACCATTAACAAAGCTCAAGGTCAATCATTAGAAAAATGTGGTATAGATCTTAATACTGATTGTTTTTCCCATGGACAATTGTACGTTGCATGTTCGAGGTTCGGTAAACCTGACAATCTATTTATATGCAGCGACAATTGGACAGCGAAGAATGTTGTATATTCGCAAGTTTTACGCAGTTAATTTGTATTGTATCCATCTATCTCTCTATCTATATAAAAACGAGTTGTGTGTATGCATGTTTGTTTGTTTGTAAAAAGAGCGTTTGCATATGACGTCATTATTAGTGCATACGGCTTTGTATATGCACAGACAATGGGAAAGCCAAGAATGTTGTATATTCGCAATTTTTACGTAGTTTAGCTCCTGCAGACGAAATGAATGCTTGCCTGAAAAATTCTAATTTATGGGCACACGTAAAAATATTAAAATTAACTACAAATATGCGTGTCCGATTGCAAAACGATGATTCTGGTCAAACATTTTCAGATCAATTGCTGGCAATTGGAAACGGAAAGCTTCCAGTAGTGGGAAAGCCAAAAATGTTGTATATTCGCAATTTTTACGTAGTTTGAAACACATATATAAATCTATCTATATTCACAGGTGGGACACAGGGACACAACTACAATGGCGCGTAACTAATATGGCGCGTAACGACTTACGCGCGCGGGTGGGGGCTTGGGGGGGGCGCGAAGCGCCCCACCAACTAGGTGTTGGGGTGGCGCGAAGCGCCACCCCAACAGCTAGTATATAAATATATATATATAAGTTGTCTGTGTGTTTGTGGGTCTGTCTGTCGGGTGACGTCATGTTTGTGTGTCGACTGACATCATGTTTTCAACTGACGAGATTACAGACCGGGACATCGGGACACAAATGACGACCGGGACACCGGCACATAGGGAATATAAATGACAACACTCAAAGAGAAAGCGACCGGGACAAAAGGAATGTTCGATTAGCAATCACCATCAACAAAGCACCGGGACACAAATGACGACCGGGACACAGGGAGTATAAACGACGACCAGGACACAAGTAAAAAAAACTAAAAAAAAACTAAAAAAAGGTAAAAACTACGAAAAAACTAAAAAGAAAAAAAAACTTAAAACTAATAAAAAAAACAAAAAAGCTAAAAAACTAAAAAAACTAAAAAAGGAAAAAAAAAATAAAAAAGGAAAAAAATTAAAAATAAAGGAGAAAAACAAAACTAAAAAAAAGAATGTATATACAGACCGGGACACCGGGATACAAATGACGACCGGGACACAGGGAATATAAATGACGACCGAGACACAGGGACACAACTACAACGGGGACGCCGGGGGGGCACAGGGGGATATAAATGACGCCCGGGACACTCAAAGAGAAATCACAGACTGGGACACCGGGACAAAAATGACGACCGGGACACAGGGAATATAAATGACGACCGGGACACAGGGACAAAACTACAAAGGGGAGGCCGGGGAGCACAGGGGGATATATAAATGCCGACGGCGACACAGGGAATGGTCGATTAGCAATCACCATCAACAAAGCTCAAGGGCAATCATTAGAATCATGAGGTATAGATCTGAATACGGATTGTTTTCCCATGGACCATTATATGTCACATGTTCAAGAGTCGGTAAACCTGACAATCTATTTATATGCACAGACAATGGGACAGCAAAGAATGTTGTATATTCGCAAGTTTTACGTAGTTAAAAACATATATATATATATATTTATATATATATCTATATCTATATTCACAGGTGGGACATAGGGACACAACTACAATGGCGCGTAACTAATATGGCGCGTAACGACTTACGCGCGCGGGGGGGCTTGGGGGTGCGCGAAGCGCCACCCCAACAGCTAGTATATCTATATATATAAAAATAAGTTGTCTGTCTGTCTGTCTGTGGATCAGGTGACGTCATGTTTATGTGTCGACTGACGTCATGAAATTAGTTGTCGTCATTTTCGCTATGACGGTGACGTCATTAATGGTATTTAAGACATTTGTTCACGGAAAAATGTTTAATTGTAAAATGACTGAAGAACCTACAATGGCAACAGCCGAGGAAGCTGCTCAAAGAGTTTATGCCAAATAATTATATATATATAAATAAGTTGTCTGTGTGTGTGTGCGTCTGTCAAGTGATGTCATGTTTTGTGTGTCAACTGACGTCATGTTTTCGACAGACGAAATTACAGACCGGTACATCGGGACACAAATGACGACCGGGACACCGGCACATCTTCTATCTATATATATAGAAATATATAAAACGACCGGGACACCGGCACATAGGGAATATAAATGACGACCGGGACACACAAAGAGAAAGCGACCGGGACACAAGGAATGTTCGATTAGCAATCACCATCAATAAAGCACCGGGACACAAATGACGACCGGGACACAGGGAGTATAAATGACGACCAGGACATAAGTAACGCCAGGGGGCACAGGGAGATATATAAATGACAACGGGGACACAGGGAATGTTCGAATAGCAATCACCATCAACAAAGCTCAAGGGCAATCATTAAAATCATGAGGTATAACTAAAAAAACTAAAACAAGGTAAAAAACTAAAAACTAAAAAAAAGACCAATTCAAAAACGAATGTATATACAGACCGGGACACCGGGACACAAATGACGACCGGGACACAAGGAATATAAATGACGCCCGGGACACTCAAAGAGAAATCACAGACTGGGACACCGGGACACAAATGACGACCGGGACAAACGGAATATAAATGATGACCGGGACACAGAGAAACAACTACAACGGGGACACCGGGGGGCACAGGGGGATATATAAATGACGACGGCGACACAGGGAATGGTCGATTAGCAATCACCATCAACAAAGCTCAAGGGCAATCATTAGAATCATGAGGTATAGATCTGAATACGGATTGTTTTCCCATGGACCATTATATGTTGCATGTTCAAGAGTCGGTAAACCTGACAATCTATTTATATGCACAGACAATGGGACAGCAAAGAATGTTGTATATTCGCAAGTTTTACGTAGTTAAAAACATATATATATATATATATATATATATATATATATATATATATATATATATATATATATATATATATATATATATATATATATATATATATTTATATATATATATATATATATATATATATATATATATATATATATATATATATATTCACAGGTGGGACATAGGGACACAACTACAATGGCGCGTAACTAATATAGCGCGTAACGACTTACACGCGCGGGGGGGCTTGGGGGGGGCGCGAAGCGCCGCCCCAACAGCTAGTATATCTATAAATATAAAAATAAGTTGTCTGTCTGTCTGTCTGTGGATCAGGTGACGTCATGTTTCTGTGTCGACTGACGTCATGAAATTAGTTGTCGTCATTTTTGCTATGACGGTGACGTCATTAATGGTATTTAAGACATTTGTTCATGGAAAAATGTTTAATTGTAAAATGACTGAAGAACCTACAATGGCAACAGCCGAGGAAGCTGCTCAAAGAGTTTATGCCAAAAAACTTGCTGCTGATAGAGAAAGTAAGAAAAGAAAGCGTTCCGAGGAATCACAAGAACAGCAAGAAAACAGGCTTGCGGCTAAAGAACGCAAAACCGCGCAGTTAGATGAAAATCCACCTGGACAGCGAGTGTCAAAACATATCAAAACTGAAAATGATAGCGATGATGATTGGGTTTGGGATTTTGACTTGGATAAGGTCATCAATGCCTACCAGATTTAAGTTAAAAAAACAAAGGTTCGTCGGTATGTACTTCATAGTGACGCTGAAAAATAAAGAAGAAAAAGAAAACTGAAAAAAGAAAAAAGGTAAAAAACTAAAAAAAAACTAAAAAGAAAAAACACTCAAAGAGAAATTACAGACCGGGACACAAATGACGACCGAGACAGAGGGAATATAAGTGACGACCGGGAACCTCAAAGAGAAATTACAGACTGGGACACCCGGACACAAATCACGACCGGGACACAGGGAATATAAATGACGACCGGGACACAGGGACACAACTACAACGGGGACGCCGGGGGCACAGGCGGGATATATAAATGACGACCGGGACACAGGGATTGTTCGAATAGAAATTACAGACCGGGACACCGGGACACAAATGACGACCGGGACACCGGGACACAGGGAATATCAATGACGACCGGGACACTCAAAGAGAAATTACGAACTGGGACACCGGGACACAAATGACGACCGGGACACAGGGAATATAAATGACGACCGGGACACAGGGACACATCATTAGAATAATGAGGTATAGATCTGAATACGGATTGTTTTTCCCATGGACAATTATATGTTGCATGTTCAAGAGTCAGTAAACTTGACAATCTATTTATATGCACAGACAATGGGACAGCGAAGAATGTTGTATATTCGCATGTTTTACATAGTTAAAAACATATATTTATATCTATCTCTATTCACAGTTGGGACACAGGGACACAACTACAATGGCGCGTAACTAATATGGCGCGTAACGACTTACGCGCGCGGGGGGGCTTGGGGGGGCGCGAAGCGCCCCACCAACTAGGTGTTGGGGTGGCGCGAAGTGCCACCCCAACAGCTAGTATATATATAAAAATAAGTTGTCTGTGTGTGTGTGTGTGACGAGTGACGTCATGTTTGTGTGTCGACTAACGTCATGTTTGTCGACTGACGTCATTATAAGGATTGAGCTGTATGCGTCATGAAGTTGTTTGTCGACTGATGTCATGTTTGTCAACTGATGAAATTACATACCGGGACACCGGGACACAAATGACGACCAGGACACAGGGAATATAAATGACGACCGGGAACCTCAAAGAGAAATTACAGAGTTGGACACCCGGACACAAATCACGACCGGGAAACAGGGAATATAAATGACGACCGGGACATAGGGACACAACTACAACGGGGACGCCGGGGGCACAGGCGGGATATATAAATGACGACCGGGACACAGGGATTGTTCGAATAGGAATTACAGACCGGGATACAAATGACGACGGGGACACCGGGACACAGGGAATATAAATGACGACTGGGACACTCAAAGAGAAATTACAAACTGGGATACCGGGACACAAATGACGACCGGGACACAGGGAATATAAATGACGACCGGAACACAGGGACACATCATTAGAATAATGAGGTATAGATCTGAATACGGATTGTTTTTCCCATGGACAATTATATGTTGCATGTTCAAGATTCAGTAAACCTGACAATCTATTTATATGCACAGACAATGGGGCAGAGAAGAATGTTGTATATTCGCATGTTTTACGTAGTTAAAAACATATATATATATATATATATATATATATATATATATATATATATCTATTCACAGGTGGGACACAGGGACACAACTACAATGGTGCGTAACTAATATGGCACGTAACGACTTACGCGCGTGGGGGGCGCGAAGCGCCCAACCAACTAGGTGTTGGGGTGGCGCGAAGCGCCATCCCAACAGCTAGTATATAACAGCTAGTATATATTTTATATTTATAAATCCAAATATAAACTTATTATAAATAAATATATATCAATTTACTCATAAGAACTTGTTCATGAAGCATAAACTTGTTCATAAAATGCAGCATAAACAGTAGAGTGCATTGGTTTATAAAGAGTAATATTTGATTTATAAGCTTGGTGTCAGAAATCACTTTCAAATAATATATTTGAAAAACTACAAATAAATCGTGGCTATAAATCGTAGCTTAATTTTTAAATACTTGAATGGGCATTAAGCACCTTATAATGACCAACCAAAAAATAAATATATAAATAAAGGAAGGTCCAGCTGTGGTAATAACTTGCAATATTTCAATATATGTCATTTTAGTAACTTATTTATGATTTTATTTTCTAGATATGGTTGTTTTTACCATAAATTGTAACCGTTTAGGAAACATTTTGTTAAATGCTTAGTTTCATTCCAAGTGCTCAAAAGTACGTATTACTGCATATAGCAAGATTCTGATGATCACATATTGTTTCTTTGTCATTATTAGAGAAGCGCATCCATTTCTGGTTGACCCTCCTCCTCCATGGGGCAAACTAAAAACGTGTAAAGTGGGCTTGCTTTCAGGTAACATTACCTATAGAGCGAAGCGTATTGGTTCATGAGCCCCGCGGGCAGTAGGGCGAGGTTTGTATTCTATATTTATCTATTAAACCTAGTTTGAGTTTTTTTTATAACTCTTTGTTGAATAAATATAGAATACAGACCTTGCCCTTCTACTGGCGGGGCTCATGAACCAATACGCTTCGCTCTATAGGTAATGTTATCTGTAAGCAAGCCCACTTTACTCATTTTTAGTCTCGTTGGAGGGGGATTATAGAAACCTAAAAATGGATGCGCTTCTCTAATAATGACTAAGAAACAACATGCGATCATCAGAATCTTGCTATATACAGTAATACGTACTTTAGAGAACTTGGAAGGAAAGTAAACATTTACTAGTCTGAGAATATTTTCCTAATAGTAGCATGGCCATAGGCATTCCAGAGCTTACACCCTTATTTGCGCTCTAAAGATTGCCTACAATCCTGATTCTATGGTCTGAGGCTGGTCCTACTTACACGTAAAATAGAAAAACATATTTTTATTTCAATTCAGGTTTTACTATTTAATGAGCGAGTGCAATGAATTTTGAAAAAACTGGTTCATTGACATAAATTTTTTGTATATAAACAGATGGTTAATGTGGTATTACTATCAGTTACGAAACACAATTCAAAAATGAACAAGCGATTTGGTTCTTATGTAAGTAATTTCGAGCTATATATGGCTCACCTATTAATTAATCCTTAAAGTATCATAAAAATCCAATTTTTCGTAGATCAAGATTTACATCTCAAAAATTTGATAGCCCATATATTTCCCACAAAGGCATATTTTAAACTGAAGACGCTTAAATAGAAAACAAGTTTGTTTGCATGCCTTTACGTGCCGAATATCTATTAATTTCACAAAGAAAGTTAAACGGGCCTAATTGACAATAAGTCCTTAGGTATGTTCATATATTAATGCAGTGTGGTTGTTCTTGATGGTTATTTTCGGACTAGCTTCAATAATCGAACATCTTTACAATCGAGATTCAAATTTTAAATATTAATTTGACAGAATGCTAATCTGGTTGACCTTATTACTGTTGACCTTAGTGCGATGATAATTTGAATCTTAGGTTAACATTAGAACAACAAAAAAGATTGAAAGGGGAGGATGTTTATGTTATACGGGAAAAAGACCGAATCCTATTTATTATTCATAGTTGTATTCCGAATGGACTTTTACGCGTTAGTCACTAGGCTAAGATTCTGAGAATTTTCCAATAGCGTACTCTGCTTTTCTGTGATTTTCTGTAAGTGCCCTTCTGAGTAAACTCAAAAGAGGGCTCGCTTTATTTTCAAATCTCAGGAACTTATCTGTTAAAATTTCGTGTTCATGCAATTGTTCCCCTAGTTGTTGATGGATCCTACCAATATAAAATTTCCACATGAACACGGGACTCTGTAGACACCACTACCTAGTATAGGGTCAGTTTTATCCTTTCCTGAGTTGAAAAAATGTTCAACTTTTTGTTCAGTTTTGAGAGAAACTAAGAGGTTATATTATTTAATTTTTGTCGTTGAGTTTCGAGACGTATGGTAATGTAGTGAAAGTTTTACTCTCAATTTCCAGTGTAACTGAATTAAGGGGAACGGGCTCCCTATTTTCCAGTATAACCTTTTTTTAATCGTGCTTGAACATAAAATTTCGATAGATAAGTCCTTGAGATTTGAAAATAAAAGTGACAACTTTGATTCAGCTCTGAGCCAGCATATATTTGAAAATCCTGGCCATTTAGTTCTTTTTGAAGAAGCAACTTTAATATCTACCGTAAATGGCCTATCACAATCTTTTAAACAGGCAATTGAGATAATATATATATATATATATATATATATATATATATATATATATATATATATATATATATATATATATATATATATATATAAACAGAAATTTGGCTATAAATGGAGACACGGGAAATATTTCCTTAAACCAAATTTATAAATATTTAAAATAAAAATACTCTATCAATATTTTATCCAAGTCTAAGTTAAGACAGCCTGTCCGCATATCTAGAGAAAACCGAAATCGTACAGGCAAAATCTATTGCAAGGCAAAGGATACTTATTAAATCTTATGGTAACTTCTCTTTTATTGATCTCAGGTCGGTTTCGCTTTTGATTCAGTGTCTTTTCTCCTCTTGCATAGTTCAATTCAGAAGGTTAGATTTTGTTGTTGTTTGTTTTTGCATTGTTTTTTCCTTTTTCTTTTTTTTCTTTTTTGAGCACTGAGGACGAATATTTGACTGCTGGCTGAAAAAATTCTCGGTTTTTCACCTATTTGATTTTTTCTCTTTTCATTTATTGTTTCCTTTCTTGATTTTGTATGAAATAACGATAACCTAGAGTGAATTGATAAATTTTTGAAAGAAAGCCTTGAAGAAGTGAATGTGACTCCCCCCAGTATATCAATCGACATTACCACAGCTCAACCAAATGCCTTTGAAAAGCATGGTATACCAGGGGAATATTATGCTTGGTTTGACAAGCTCAGTCCCAACAATCATAAATTATTGGAATATTCATATGGAGAGGCGAATTTAATTCCCCCTAAAATTTCAACAGAGGGTTTGGTTGTTAGTTTTGCTCAGCCAAGTACCTTTGAACAGGGTTTTGTTGTTAGTTTAACTCTATTAGATGCCTCTGAAGAGCAGGGTGTTTCAGAGGATGATTTTTGATGGATTGACCAGCTCAGTCCAAATACTCATAAAATTTTGAGAGACTGCTCTGGATAGACCATTGTAACTCCCCTAGTATTTAAATGTAGTGATTGAATATTAATATCGTTCAGCCAAGTACCTTTGGACAACAAAGTGTACATGAGAATAATTTCACTTCCGCAGACCGCCTCAGTCAAGATACTCTCGAAGATATACTGAGTGAACTGGGTGATTTCACCCCACATTCTAATTCTCTTATATATATATATTGATTTTGAAGAAAAACAGAGTGGTAGGGGTGTGTTAGAGAAAAACCTATGCAACGCCTATTTTATTGCCAAACTTTTATTTATCAGACTCTAACTTGGACAATATTTATGTTTATACAGCCAAATTTAGGGATCCATTTAATACATTGATAGCAGGGGATATTATCATAGATTTAATTGATATAGTACACTCCCATGTTGGCAAGATTCGATCTCTTCCTGAATGGCAGATTCGGGAATGAGGAAGGAAGGATAGCAAAAAAGAATCCATCGCAAAAAAAAATTATTTGAATGAAAAGTCAGGTTATTTATATTCGTAATATGGGCAAACTGAAAAGCTAATAATTCACCCCTCTTTGAGAATTTTGAAGGTGTTTTTACGGAGTGGGTAGACAGTACTGTCACAAAACTGGATAATTATGGTGAGGGAGGTCAATTGTTTTATTATTGTAAAAACTTAAATGTAAACATTTGTAAGTTAAAAAAAAATATTTTAAGAGGTGTTGGGGCGGGGAAGAGGGCTATTGTTTTCAAATATAATTCAGATTTAGAGGGTTGTCAAGGTATAGGCTACACATTTTTTCGGTACAGGGTTCTAAATTTTACAATTAATAAATTTTAAACAATAATGTTTATTTTTTAATTTAAAACAGAATTTGAGGAGGGTAAGCACTGTAGTAAAACCGGGGTGATATATACAGTGAGGGCCCCGTCCATTTAATCAGCGAAACGCTGGTTATGGCTTCTTTATGCGCTTGCTACAGAACCTGATCTAATGGGACATTTTAATCAAATAACAGATATCAGCCGGGTTCTGGGCGAGGGGAAAAAGCGTGACGGAGTATGCTGTTATTGTTCAGCCTGTCTTTCTAGATTTCTTAGTGAATTAAAGTTAAAGTATCATATGAAAAACTGTAAGTGTCAAGGGTATCAATCCGTGGAAACGGTTTGCGGTGACAAGGCCATCTTGCGTTTTAATAAATTTCAAAGTTCACCCCCACAGAGCGACAAGGTGGTTTTAGACTACGAATCCAAACTCACAGATGGGTATGATCAGTCAAGTTTAAATTGTGTCAAGGAAAATGAGGCAATTGCAGTCTCTTATTCCCATGCCCAAAGAGTCTCGAGTAATACCATGCTCTTGTTAGAGGCATTTGAGACATTGGGTAGGGACGATTTTATGTGCAGAGGTATGGTTTTATTTACTAAAGCAACAAATAAGTCAATTTCACGGTTGCGCAACGTAAATTATCCAATGACTTTACCACCACAGGACGGGTTGGCCATCAAAAACAAGAAAATTTGTTGGATTTTTAAGAAAGTATTTGTTGAGAGCAGTGAAGAAGAGATTTCAGTTTACGATCATGAAAATTTAAGCAATCCAATTTTTTCGGGGGGGGGTGGTAGTAACTTTCACGGACAGGGTAAAAAATCGTGTAATTTAAATGTTAGACAACAGTACTTTCTACCTGTTTATATACACAATTCCAGTTACATAATGAAATTCATTCTACCAGCGTTCAAGTCTGAGATCGTACGAAGCAGTCCTCCTGGTTCTCTTCGGGAGCCTCAGGTCTTCGGGTTGGTGAACCGCAAGAGGTTTTTGTTGGCTCTACAACACTTCTAGAAGCTTTACCACTCGCTCTTCAAAAGGAAATCCTTATCTCCTTTCGGTTAATAATCACCTTGATCCAAGATGTATTTCTTTGTGCAAGGAAAACAGTATTTTTCTTCTAGGTTTCCCACTACATTGTTCCTCCCAGCTTAAGTATTGGTGTTCTTGGTCCTTTCAAGAGTGGTCTTAAGCCAAATTTAAATGAATTGCTCCAGTTAAACCCTGAGCAAAGGGTATCTATGAACCAGGTAGCTGAGCTTTCTCTTACATTTTACCTAGAAAAGTTTTCACCTGCCAATATCTTTTCCTCCTTAAAAAGGGTGGAATCTGGTCTTTTGACAGGAATGTGCTCAGTGAGGTGGATTTACTCCCGTCCAAAGTGACGGACCGATTATTCAAGATCGAGTAAGTTTTAATTAGGTAAATGCAGCAGCCTTGGAACTTTACGAAATTTGCCAGTCTCGACCCAACGATGATATTTTTACTCTTGGACGATTAACTGACCCCAGTCCTGGTCCCAAGCCGTCAACCACCAGCCTGCAGGGTCAGTTTGTAAGAGCAACCCAAGAAATGGTTAGTCCTTTCCTACTTATGGGAAATTTTCATGCAAGCTCTCGTAACCAACGCTAAACAGGTAAAACCAGAATATGCACTGACACTCCAGAAAACAAAGAAATTGAGGAAGAAAAGCGTGGAAAGGTAGAGAAAAATACCCTAAGGAGACGTCCGTGGCAAATCACAAGATGGATGTTTATTCTGAGATTACATTCATGTCAAGTTCCAGTTAAAGAAGTCAACCTGCTGCTACATTGACTTAGTGAAGGAAATTGCAAAAGCTAAAGCTCTGATTAGTTTCCTGCGCAAAATAAGCGAAAGGTTTGTCTTCCCCGAGATAGAAGAAGTTGCAAGTGTGGATTTTTCTAACATTCTTCAAATTCAAGTAAAACCTTTATCTTTTGGAGAAACCAGTAGAGTGCCTCAAAGCTTTTGCTTTGAATTTTATTTTTCACAAAACAATATAGATTATAATTTTGAACAAGTGTATTTGAAAAAAAAAAAATTTTTTAATGACCAAGTTTACTGTTTGTAAAGGATCGCCAATAGATTTTTGGCAATTTTTTAGCCTGTCCGGTTCAAGCCCCAGCGTGTCCGAACCATCCCCACCAGGTTGGGTAGGTTCGGACGCTTCACCATAATTTTAAAGGCAGAAGAAAATTTGAAGAACAAAAAGCTGGAAAAAAATCTCAAGCATTTCTTATTTTGAGAGGCATATAGAGAACCTCAAAGTTCGGTTTTCCTTTCATAAACAAATGACATATTTTGTCATCGGCAAATTTTGTTCGGTTTCAAATTAATAAGAAAGAACCCCTTTACTACTTGTTTGGACCCCTAAACTAAATTTCCAATATGAGGTTTTAAGCTTCAAGACATTCTGAAGAAAAAACTGTTTGAAAGACGACGAATTGCCCTTTTCTATTTTCTTTTATTAATGGGGTCTCCTTGACCCAAGGACTTTCAGAAATCAGTTTAAACACGGTTAGAAAAAGATTTTCTGGCCTCAGACTTTGGACTACTGTATGCCTAACCCAAGCCTCCGTCCAAACCCTTGGCCCGGAAACTTACGAGCACAAGTTTCAAGCCACAAGGTAAAAGGTAAAGTAAAGTAAAGAATACACCACTAGCTCCCTAAAGTCCAAACCGGCGGTTCTGATCTCTATCTCAAGGCCCTTAAGACAGAAAGTGCAATTAGAGGACTGGGGCCAGCCATCTTATGCTTTTGCCTGCTTACATACCCTAGATTTCTCCAGGTACCCATTTAAAGCCGGGTTGACTCTGGCTGAGCTTACAGAGTCACACTACTGACCCCCGTCCCAAGCCAAATAACTGGCCATACCAGGAATCAAGCCGTTCAGAGACAAAAAAAACATCTGGCCCTTTTTAGAGGAATCATCACTCCGTTATATCTTTTTTTTTGTTGTGCATTTGAGTTGTCTTGACACAATGACTAAAGGATAAGGCTTTAAGCCGATCAGAGAAACAATATTCTTGCCTTTCCGGACCCCAAATTTCCGAGGACAATGCTCACAATTTATTTTTACTTTTTACACTAGGTTCTCATCGGGCCAGAGATGTAGTTTCATTTCCATAGGGGACAACCAGTTTCTTGGCCCATTCCCAGGCCCCACAACCCTTTTCTTTCCAACAGAATATTTGGTCTCTTTAGTCTAGGCAACTGTTCTTAAAGATTTCAATCTAATTAAAAAAAAATAAAACTTTCGTAAGCCTACCACAGGTGGAGACTTTGCCCAAACCAAAACGAAAAGTTTTTTGGAAGGGGAGGGGGGGGGCAAACTTGCTCCCAAATGCTTCCAACTAATTTTCTTTTTACATTTAATTCTCATTGGGCCAACGACATGGTTTCATTTTCATAGGGGAACAGCAAGTTTCTTGGCTCATTCCCAGGCCCCGGTACCCCTATCCTTTCCAACAGAATATTTGATCTCTTTTGCCTAGGCAATGGTTCTTAAAGATTTCAATCTAATTTAAAAAATAAAGTTTTCGCAAAGGTTTTCGCCCACCAAAGTTGGAGACTCTTTGCCCCAACCAAAAAGAAACGATTTTCGGAGGGAGGGGGAGGACAAATTTTCTCTTCAATCTCTTTTGTACTAAAATCCCGAAGACTTTAAGATATAACTGTCAAGTCGATTGGGGGAAACATTGGCCCTTATTGAAGTGCCTTTGGGAATGGGTGAGGGCACGCCTCAAAGTTATAATTTTCTTAGGCCTTAGGGTCCTCTTAACTTGGAGACTTAGTGTTTGAAGGTTTATGCCCTTCAAAAAAATTGTTGGCCCTGTTTTGGCTCTTTTTAGGGCTTCATTTTAGGGGAGCTGATTCTTTCTTATTTTTCCTTCTGTCTTAGGTTTCTTTGAGGCAAATGATTTTGGTATACATGTTTCAAACCTATCGAGAAAAAAAGGATAAGTGCTAAACCCTGTTTAATGGGGGATCGCATGCCTCATTTTTTGATCATTATGTTCTTTCGAACTAATCAGGGATAAACAATTTTTTTTTAACTGTATCTGGAGCCAGGAAAAACCTTCTGCTCAAATCCAAAGTCTTCTTGACCTATGAAACGATCCATGAAAATCTTGAGCCTATATGACCTCTAAGATCCATTACATTCCTTGTTTCCATGTAAGACATATTGGT